>NW_025535009.1:0-60000 GCF_020615455.1 Coregonus clupeaformis
AACAAATAAGGTAAGGGTAGGTAACAACACATCTGCCACACTGATCCTCAACACGGGGCACCCTCAGGGGTGCGGCGCTCAGTCCCCGCCGTACTCTCTGTTACCATGACTGCATGGCCAGGTGGAACGACTCCAACACCATCATTAAGTTTGCCGACACACAACAGTGGTAGGCCTGATCACCGAGTAACGATGAGACAGCCTATAGGAGAGGTCAGAGATCTGGCCGCTGTGGTGCGAGGACAACAACCTCTCCCCAACGCGACAAGACAAAGGAGATGATTGTGGACTACAGGGAAAAAAAGAGGACTGAGCACGCCCACCATCGACGGGCGTAGTGGAACAGTTGAGAGCTGCAAGTCTGGTGTTCACATCACCAACGAACTATCATGGCTCCGAAACACACCAAGACAGTCGGGAAGAGGGCACGACAAAGCATTCCCCCCAGGAGATTAAAAAGATTTGGATGGTTAGATCCTCAAAAATTCCACAGCTGCACCATCGAGAGCATCTGACTGGTTGCATCAACGCCTGGTATGGCAACTGCTTGGCCCTGACCGAAGGCACACAGAGGGAGTGGACGGCCCAGTACATCACTGGGGCAGCAAGCTCCGCCATCCAGGACCTCTATACTCAGGCGGTGGCAGAGGAAGGTCCGCAAAATTGTCAAAGACTAACATAGATTGTTCTTCTGCTAGCACGGAAAGAGTGCAAGTAGGTAAAAGACTTCTCAACACTTCTACCCCCCAAGCCATAAGACTCCTGAACAGCTAATCATGGCTACCGGACTATTTGCACTGGGCCCCCCACCCCACATATTACTGGTACTCTGTTAAGTATTTAATAGTACTTTAATTAACATGTAATATTACTCAACTATAAAGTGGAGCCCCCTGACATTGACTCTGCAACGGTAACATAAACCCTAGTCACTTATTTTATTGCTCTTTTTTCAACACTTTTTGTTTTTATTTATTTTTGTTTAAATAAATGATGTGTTAAGGGGGAAGATTTCACTGTAATGTTGCACCGTGTATTCGGAGATGTGACAAAAAATTTGATTGATTTGATTTGACCACACATCCGTCATCACTAAAAACTGGAGAGCAACTGTAGGTGAAGTAATAAAGCATATTGCATGTAACAAACAGTTAATGACCCACAGCATGGTCAAATAATGTTCTGAGCATTTACTAAACAGCATGATTTAGAATCATGGAGAGTTAACACAAGTCGCAAAGAAAACAGGAGCACTATTCCAGCACCATTTCAATCAAATTTCAACATCATCAAATCACCTATGCTTAGTTAATACAGTGGCAAATACAGTGTTTGATTTCTGTGTGTGTGTGTGTGTGTGTGTGTGTGTGTTAAAAAAGTGTGCGGGTGCGTGAATTCCTGCATGTAGAAAAACATGTTGACTCCTCTACTTGAGAGAAACGCCAATGCCATCCCCCTCCTCATGTTGACGAAAAAGCATGACTTGTCATACAACACGCGTTAGTTTTTGTTGTGGGATACAAAAGTTTTGTAACAATCTATGAATGATTAGCAGATAGTTAACATTAGCCTACTACATCTACAGGTGGGGGAAAAAGTATTTAGTAGCCAAATGTGCAAGTTTCCACTTAAAAAAGATGAGAGAGGCTGTAATTTTATCATAGGTACACGCTAACTATGACAGACAAATTGAGAAGAAAAAAAAATCCAGAAAAATCACATTGTAGGATTTTTAATGAATTTATTTGCAAATTATGGTGGAAAATAAGTATTTGGTACCTATAAACAAGAAGATTTGGCCTCAGGAGACCTGTAACCCTTTAAGAGGCTCCTTTACTTAATGATTAATGGCACCGTTTGAACTGTTAATATAAAAAATACAACCGCAAACAGTAACAAAAAGGAAAGACCAAAGAGGTAAAGGACACAGAAACAAAATTGTAGACTGCACCAGGTGGGAAGACTGAATCTGCAATAGGTAAGCAGCTTGGTTTGAAGAAATCAACTGTGGAGAATATAGGAAATGGAAGACATACAAGACCACTGATAATTCCCGATCTGGGGTTCAGCAAGATCTCACCCCGGGGGTAAAAGATACAAGAACGGGGAGAAAAATCCAGAACCACACGGGGGACCCAGTGAATGACCTGCAGAGAGCTGGGACCAAAGTAACAAAGCCTACCATCAGTAACACACTATGCCGACAGGAAAATGCAGTGCAGAGTGCCCCTGCTTAAGCATGTCAGGCCCGTCTGAAGTTTGCTAGAGTGCATTTGGATGATCCAGAAGAGGATTGGGAGAATGTATATGGTCAGATGAAACCAAAATAGAACTTTTTTGGTAAAAACTCAACCGTCGTGTTTGGAGGACAAAGAATGCTGAGTTGATCCAAAGAACACCATACACGTGAAGCATGGGGGTGGAAACATCATGCTTTGGGGGCTGTTTTTTGCAAAGGGACCAGGACACTGATCCGGGAAAGGAAAGAATGAATGGGGCATGATGGGGAGATTTTGAGGAAAACCTCCTTCCATAGCAAGGCATTGAAGATGAAACGTGGCTGGGCCCTTTCAGCATGACAATGATCTCAAAAACACACCGCCCGGCAATCTAAGGAGTGGCTTCAGAAGAAGCATATATAATTCTCATTTTGTCTGTCATAGTTGACGGTACCCATGATGAAAATTACAGGCCTCTCTCATCTTTTTAAGTGGGAGAACTTGCACAATTGGTGGCTGACTAAATACTTTTTCCCCCACTGTAATACATATTGATTCCAACCTCTCAGGCCAGGGGCCAATGTATGAATTTATGGTGGAATCAGAATCGCATTATAATATTGGCCAAAGTACGGAGAATTAAGTAAAACCACAAGTCAAATCCCTATCTCCATCATGGCTAATCTAAGAATTTAAACACAACGAGATGCAAATGTCAATGATAATTTTGGTTTTTGATGTGATGTGATTGATCGGAAGCCAAAATCAAATTGGCTCCCCTGACACGGTGTTGTGTAGGATATTCACAGTGAGCTCAACTCAACAATGTATACTATTTTTTGACAGACAGCATCAGATTGATGGGCTACAAAGAGAGACAGAGGGGGCTGTTTCGCTGATGTCTCCATGAGATACATAATCAAGAAAAATTAGAAACACAGAGAGAAAATTTAATTTTGTTTTTGTTTTGTTTTTTGGATTAAAAAAGTGGGAAGCCTGGCTTCCCTTGGCATCCATGAATACACACCATGTAAAAATATGTGTGTAATGGCAACTATTAACGATTATCCATGGTGCTTTGCTAACAGTAGTATTTCCCCCTTATGGCAATACAATTTTAATGACTGTAGGCTAGTCCGTGAGCAACAATAAACAAATTATCTTGGGATCCTGGAGACCAGGAGCTATGAGTGTATGTGGCCATGTCAAGCTGCCCTCCAAATTCGCTACAACACCGATTATTTTGCAGCACATTAAAAAGCTACAGCACTAGATTGAGTACCCATAACCGTACGCTGTTAGGTTACAGTGGGCAAGTGAAAGTCATTTGACTGTAGCCTTATATACGGTTGAATTGAGAAGTTAACATACACTTAGGTTGGAGTATTAAAACTCGCTTTTCAACCACTCCACAAATTTCTTGTTAACAAACATAGTTTTGGCAAGTCGGTAGGACATAAAATTTTTCCAACAATTGTTTACAGACAGATTATTTCACTTATAATTCAGTATACAATTCAGTGGGTAGAAGTTTATATACACTAAGTTGACTGTGCCTTTAAACAATTGGAAAATTCCAGAAAATTATGTATGGTTTTAGAAGCTTGATAGGCTAATTGACATAATTTGAGTCAATTGGAGGTGTACCTGGGATGTATTTCAAGGCCTACCTTCAAATCAGTGCCTTTTGCTTGACATCATGGGAAAATGAAAAGAAATAGCCAAGACCCTCAGAAAAACAAAAATAGATGCAAGTATAAACACCATGGGACCAGCGCAGGTATACCGTCAGGAAGGAGATTCGCTCTGTCTCCTAGAGATAACTTACTTTGGTGCGAAAAGTGGAAATCAATCCCGAGAACTAAGCAAAGGACCTTGAAGATGTGGAGGAAACATACAAAAGTAATATCACAGTAAAAATAGTCCTATATCGACATAACCTGAAAGGCCATCAGCAAGGAAGAAGCATGGTCAAAACCGCCATAAAAAAGCAGATACGGTTTGAAACTACACATGGGGACAAGATTGTACCTTTTGGAGAAATGTCCTCTGGTCTGATGAAACAAAAATAGAACTGTTTGGCCATAATGACCATGATGTTTGGAGGAAAAGGGTATGGCTTGGAAGCCAAAAGAACACCATCCCAACCGTGAAGGGGCTGGCAGATCATGCTGTTGGGGGTGCTTTGCTGCAGGAGGGACTGGTGCACTCACAAAATAGATGGAAGAGGAAGGAAAATATGTGGATATATTGAAGAACATTAAGAATAGTAGGAAGCTAAAGTTGGTTGCAAATGGGTTCCAAAGGACAAGACCAAGAACTTCCAAAGTTGTGGAAAATGGAAGGACAACAAATCAAGGATTGGAGTGAATCACAAAGCCCGACCCAATCCTATAGAAAATTTGTGGGCAGAACTGAAAAGGCGCGGGGAGAAAGGAGGCCTACAAACCTGACCCAGTTACACCAGCTCTGTCAGGAGGAATGGGCCAAAAAATTCACCCAACTTTACTGTGGGAAGCTTGTGGAAGGCTACCTGAAACGTTTGACCCAAGTTAAATATTTAAAGGCAACGCTACCAAATATAATTGAGTGCATGTAAAGCTGACCCACTGGGAATGTGATGAAAGAAATAAAAGCAGAAAATAAAAACTTCAACATTATTTGACATTTCACATCTTAAAATAAGGGGATCCAACTGACTAAGACAGGGAATTTTTACAGGATTAAATGTAGGAATTGTGAAAAATTGAGTTTAAATGTATTTGGCAAGATGAAATAGACTTAACTGTAGCATTATAGGCATAGGTGGGCCGGCTCAGACAAAAAATAAGCGTGACCACCAATTATTATTTTTTGTTGTTGTATTTTTTTAAAGAACTCAGTTCGGTGTCTCAACTTACTGTTGAGAGTTAGAATAGTAGCATACACCAGGTGGGCGGCAGGTAGCTTAGTGGTTAAGAGGTGTGCCAGTAACCGAAAGGTTGGGTTTAATCCCCGAGAAGGTGAAAAATCGCGATGTGCCCCCGAGCAAGGCACTTAACCCTAATTGCTCCTGTAAGTTGCTCTGGATAAGAGCGCCTGCTAAAATGTAAAAAAAAAGGTGTCATATTTGTAGTTGATGTTAATAATCCTGTTCCTCCATTTTGTTTTAGTTTGGAGCTAGCGACCAGGTGTAAGTTCAACATTTGGTTGTGCATCAGCATTTTTCAATTAGCACTTTGTCATCTAACCATTTTTTGGATTGCTAACTTAGTTTAGCCAATATCTAAATTTTAATAATCATGGGAATATGACCGGGCACGCAGGGGCTCGGGCCCAGGGGCTCTGACCTCCAGGGGCCCCCCCATTGATTTTTGTTAGTCACGCCACAGATATCATTAACATGGCATAAGTATGACAAAATGAGTAGAATTGCAGGAAATTAGCTTTAAAACACAAAGATTTTCTGGTCATGGCAAAATGAGTAGAATTGCAGGAAAGTAGCTTTAAAACGACAAAGATTTCTCTCTGGTCCATGGCAAAATGAGTAGAATTGCATAAAATGAGTTATAAAATCGCGAGATTTTCTTGCTTTAAAGGTCAATGTAGCATTTTGATCTCAATATTGTCGTATCGGGTGAATGGTGGCCATTATTGCTGTCAACAAAGAGTCCGCCTATGCTGCAGTGTTAGAGGCTTTTATTAAAATCACGAGGTTACAGCATAAATGACAGGTGAATGACACCGGAGAGCGACGCAGAATGGCTGCTGCTCTGCCCTCCGCCGCGTCCCTATATATAACCTTCCAAGATGTGAGTGGCCCCCCTCTACTGTCAACTCCCCGTGTCTACAAGACACTTCCGGTCTGTTGTATGTGACGTCACACCCAAAACATTCCCTCTTGATATAACACAAACAACATTCCATTTCTTCATGAAAAACATTTAAAAAGGCATAATCTTCAGATACGATAAATCAAATATTTCGGGTAACAATTAAGCATCTTACTGTGATGTTTTTTTTTGGGGTGAAAAAAGAAACAAAAATAGTTTTTAGCATAGAGCAATTTCTCAAGCAAGAATGTTGTTAGGACTGTCTGAGTGGTCTGAGTGGGAGGGGGGAAACTATAAAGAAGTTGTTTTATTGGCAGAGAGGTTTGGAACTCTCTTTCTCATTGGTCTATTAACTAATTTACCCCATAGTGATGTACCATGGAAGGCCAAAACTCCATCCCACCAAAACAGTCGAAATTTCAGGAGGTTTTTCAAACACCAATATATTTTCACAATTTCACAGTATTATGCCAACCCATAGTATAGAAATATATATAAATGTAGCCTGGCTCTGGGGACTCTAAATGTTGAGTCAGGGTGTGTAGTTTTATGTGTTGTATTTTATGTTGTATTTCTAGATCGTGTAGATCTATTGGGGTGGTTCAATCAGAGGCAGCTGTAGCTCGTGTTGATTGGGACCATATTAGTAGCCTGTTGGCACTAGTGGGTTGTGGGATTTGTTCGAAAGTTGTTTTGTGTAACCTAGATCACGTATCGCTCATTTGTTGTTTTTGTCGGGGTGTTAAGTACTAATAAAATGTACGTATACCGGGTGATCTTCCGTTAACGATCGTGACAATAAAACACAGGAGATCATGTTTTTGATTGCACTGGGCCTTTAAAACAGCCAAATATTCCCTCACCCCCATGGCAAAAGTTGTAGAATTGAAAGAAATTAACTTTAAAACTAAAAAGTTTTCCCCATCAAGAAAGGGCAGACTCACAATGTGCTTTTAAAACAGCCCGACAAGATATATAAAAATAAGAATTCATATAACGTTGACACAATGTTTTTATTAACAATAAAACACTTCAATTAAAACTAAAACCATTTCGGTCATTATTTGACACACTCCCTGCCCCGTGGTCGTGCAGCAGGTGTATACAGGGATAGCCGGGAGCCGACAGCCTCTGGACTCAGTGTACATTAGCTGGTACATTCTACAAGAGAATAAATATGAGGTGGGATTCATTGGAAGTGTAACACGTAAAACACCATGGATTACGCAACAGATCATGTAAATGAACCTTCCGTTGTGACATGTGGCGAGGATATAGCTGTGGACCTCTGTAATATATGCAAAGGTGTTGGAATTGAGGATGTAACATTGTAGCAAATTTTGAAGGGGCAGCCTGACGGGGATGTTCACATCAGTGACAGTACAAGAGAGTTAACGCCATGGTGTCCGGACAACGCACCATAATTAGAATGGTAGTCCTAGGCCTATAGCATTGCTTTTGGGGATATGGTGTGTGTGTATGTGTGTGTGTGTGTGTGTGTGTGTGTGTGTGTGTGTGTGTGTGTACGAGGCAAGTGGGGGCAGGGGGGCGGGTGTGTGTGACTTTCTAACTAACAAAGGCAGTGGTATATTGGTACCTGGAGAAGTGGGTCAGACTTCCAGACCCAAACATTTCAGCCCAACAAATGAAAGGCTTCTGTTTGAAACAGTGGGTGCTCTGACTGACCGAAATGTATACATCCCTTATTGCTCTTTTACAGTTGGGACAAGGCCAACACAAGCTGTACTGGGCTGGCTGGATATTTCTTCACACTAAACATTTCTAGCATGGTTAGAATATTATTATGGTGGGTGCATATTCAGGCCAACCCATCTGGGCTTGGCTTGGCAGCTCAGTGTCAGCTTTAGTCCTGCAGGTGTAAACCATTATTGTGTTTATGTTTGAGTTCTACAGTACACGCTGGGGGGAAAAAGGGTCCAGAAGGTTCTTCGGCTGTCCCATAGGAGGAACCGTTCCAGGTAGAACCGGTAAAGAACTCTTTTGGAAAGGGGTTAATGGAACCAAAAGGGTAGTGGAACTGAAAGAGTTTACTGGAACCAAAAAAGGGTTTCAAAGGTTATGGGGACAGCGAATAACGTTTAGGTAGAGAATCACCTTGGTTTTTTAAGATCGGGAGCTTTTTCACACTACAGAGCCAAGTTGAACTAGGCTGGCTGGTTAGTCGCTCCAACAGAGCCAAGCTGAACTGGGCTGGCCTGGTTAGTCGCTCCAACAGAGCCAAGCTGAACTGGGCTGGCTGGTTAGTGCTCCAACAGAGCCAAGCTGAACTGGGCTGGCCTGGTTAGTCGCTCCAACAGAGCCAATTGAACTGGGCGGCTTGGCTAGGTCGCTCCAACAGAGCCAAGCTGAACTGGGGGCCTGGTTAGTCGCTCCAACAGAGCCAAGTTGAACTAGGTGCGAGTCGCTCCAACAGAGCCAAGCTGAACAGGGCTGGCCAGGCCAACAGAGCCAAGTTGAACCAGGTGGCCTGGTTAGTCGCTCCAACAGAGCCAAGCTGAATGGGCTGGCCGGCTAGTCGCTCCAACAGAGCCAAGTTGAACTGGGCTGGCCTGGTTAGTCGCCCAACAGAGCAAGCGAACTGGGCTGGCCGGTTAGTCGCCAACAGAGCCAATGAACTAGGTGGGTTAGTCGCCAACAGAGCCAAGCGAACTAGGTGGCCGGTAGTGTCAACAGAGCCAACTGAACTATGGCCGTTAGTGCCAACAACCAAGCGAAAGGGGCGGTTAGCGCCCAACAGAGCCAAGTTGAATGGGCTGGCCTGGTTAGTCGCTCCAACAGAGCCAAGCCGAACTAGGTGGCTGTAGTCGCTCCAACAGAGCCAAGTTGAACTGGGCTGCCCGGTTAGTCGCCTCCAACAGAGCCAAGCGAACTGGGCTGGCTGGTTAGTCAACAGAGCCAAGCGAACAGGCGGTAGTCGCTCCAACAGAGCCAAGCGAACTGGGTGGCTGGTTAGTGCGCCAACAGAACCAAGAACGGGGCTGGCCTGCTAGTGTCCAACAGAGCCAAGCTGAACTGGGCTGGCGGTTAGTAGTCCAACAGAGCCAAGAACTGGGCTGAGGGTTAGGCTCCAACAGAGCCAAGCTGAACTGGGCTGGCCTGGTTAGTGCTCCAACAGAGCCAAGCTGAACTAGGCTGGAGCCTGGGCGAGTCGCTCCAACAGAGCAAGGAACTGGGTGACGTAGTCGCTCCAACAGAGCCAAGTTGAACTGGGCTGGAGCGGTTAGTCGCCTCCAACAGAGCCAAGCTGAACTGGGCTGGCTGGTTAGTCGCTCCAACAGAGCCAAGTTGAACTGGGCTGGCCCGGTTAGTGCTCCAACAGAGCCAAGCTGAACGGCGGCCTGGTAGCGTAACAGAGCAATGAATGGGGGCAGTACTCAACAGAGCAAGCGAACGGGGGTTAGTGCCCCAACAGAGCCAAGCTGAACTGGGCTGGCCTGGTTAGTCGCTCCAACAGAGCCAAGCTGAATGGGCTGGCCTGATTAGTGCTTCCAACAGAGCCAAGCTGAACTGGGCTGGCCGGTTAATGCTTCCAACAGAGCCAAGTGAACTGGGCTGGCGATAGGCCAACAGAGGATAAACTGGGCTGGGTAGTCGCCTCCAACAGAGCCAAGCGAACTGGGCTGGCCTGGTTAGTCGCTCCAACAGAGCCAAGCTGAACCGGGCTGGCCTGGTTAGTCGCTCCAACAGAGCCAAGCTGAACTAGGGTGGCCTGGTTAGTCGCTCCAACAGAGCCAGGCTGAACTAGGCTGGCTGGTTAGTGCCTCCAACAGAGCCAAGCTGAACTAGGCTGGCCTGTTAGTCGCTCAACAGAGCCAAGCTGAACTGGGCTGGCCTGGTTAGTCGCTCCAACAGTTGCTGGAAGCCTGGAACTGTGCTGGAAATTGAAAATGTGAGATAAGGGGTTAGTGACTGCATAATATAGGCTAGTAAGCTGCACTGTACCCCCTCTATAAATAATTAAAAATAGATACACTGGATAGCAAGTTGGATAACTGGAGAAGATAAAATACTTTTGGATGGAATTACAGAACATAAATAGGCGAATATGAATATACCAAGATGTACTCAAAGCCATATAATGGCGTTTCAGATAGATTATTAGGTAGTTTGACACATTTGACTTTATATATATTATCCTCGTCAACATTTATACACTCGACTGTTATGTTATTAAAAAATTAATATTTACAAAAGAAATAGCATGTTTTGGTACTTAAGAATTCATGTCAATCTCATGTCAACATTGTAATAGTACAGTACATCACTGTAACGTAGATGCTTGGAGTCAGGAAGCAGCTGCAGCAGGTGAGTTTGGTGATAAGTAAGGCAGATAAACAAAAACAGGAGAAGAGTACCGAACGTGACCAAAACCGCCGATGACTGCTGAGGCTACTGAGGGCTGACTGAGGCTACTGAGGGCTGACTGAGGCTACTGAGGGCTGGCGGAGGCTACTGAGGGCTGACTGAGGCTACTGAAGGCTGACTGAGGCTATGAGGGTGACTGAGGCTACTGAGGGCTGACTGAGGCTACTGAGGGATGTAGATCAGTTGGTAGAGCATGGCGTTGCAATGCCAGGGTTGTGGGTTCCCAGTATTAAAATGTATGCACTCACTAATCTGTAAGTCGCTCTGGATAAGAGCGTCTGCTAAATGACTAAAATGTAATGTAAAATGTAACTGAGGGGACTGAGGCTACTGAGGAGGCTGAGGCTACTGAGGACTGACTGAGGCTACTGAGGGCCGGCTGAGGCTACTGAGGGCTGACTGAGGCTACTGAGGGTGGCTGAGGTACTGAGGACTGGCTGAGGCTACTGGGACTGAGGCTACTGAGGGCTGGCTGAGGCTACTGAGGGCTGACTGAGGCTACTGAGGGGACTGAGGCTACTGAGGGTGAAATAAAGGGAGCGTAATCAAGGGGACGAATGAGGAGCAGGTGTGCGTAATGATGGTTGCCAGGAGGTGGTTAGTAGACCGGAGACGCGAGCGCTCGGAGCGGGGGAGCGGGAGCAGGGGAAATCTCAGTGTATGGTGTATCTCCGAGTGGCGAGTGGTTAAGGCACTGGATGAGTGTAGCTGTGCACTAGAGATACGGTTGAATCAGGCTCTGCTGCAAGAGACCAATGGGGTGGCGCACAACGGGCAGGGTAAGGGAGGGAATGGCAGAGGGAGGAGTAGTTGGTAGAGCATGGCGTTTGCAACGCCAGGGTTGTGGGTTTGATTCTATGGGGGGCCAGTATGAAAAAAATGAAAAATGTATGCACTAACTGTAAGTGTTGGATAGAGGCTGCTAAATGACGTGAAAGAATAAACTACATTTTCAACAAACACTCAAAATTCAAGTGCTAAATATTGGTATAAGACAGAGTTGTGTTTCACACCTTCAACATGTTCACACCCGTGTTGTGATGTATCTCTGGATTCAGAAGATTGAATAGTGGTTACATAGCAGCACATGAAGCTGCATTACAACTGGATATTAAACATGAAATCCCAGGCTATTCAAACAAACACCTTTCTCAGGTGTACAAAATCATTTTCACTTTGCAACATTACAGTATATTCAGACAGACTTGCTTTCTAAGGGGGTCTTCAGACTGCTGTCGGATATGATGAATGGTGGAACTATTCTTGTCAACAAAAGAGTGGTATATGAAATTGATCATAAGGTATTCAGACCACAAGCTTCAGCATGAGTTTACAGACACGGTGGTGGAGAGAAGTGTGTCCAAGTTGGTCTGTATTCTTCGGTACCCCTATTTATAACAATGCAACAAGATGGGCTCCCCCTGCTGGCCAGTTTACAATACACTTCCTGCTATTATATGTTACATTATACTAAATATTCCTTTTGATATAAATAACCAACATTCATTGTCATGAAAAAATTTAACAAAGGCATAATAGAACATATTCCCTTTCGAGACGAAAAAACGCCAAAAACAAACAAATAAGATTATGATATTAACCATTATCTCCTTGAGTATCTTTAACATTAAACCAAACACATTCTCCTCTAGAGTGTAAATACCTTCCTATGAAATACCTGTTATGAAGTGTGAATACATACATGACATATGAAGAAATCTCTATGGAGTGTAAGAGCGAAAAACTGTCAGCAGCCATCATCATATAATAAGACAGTAAAAGCTCACGGCCTCTGCCCCAGGCAACCAGGATCAGATAACCTCAAAAAAATGCATTTGAAACATGATGTAATTAAATACAATGTAAACAAAATCTATCATAAAATCATTGTAAAGGCTGGTAACCATCGAATGTATAATGAATCTCCCCCTCCTAGACTTTCTGTCCCTAAACATTCACCGAAATAAACAAAAATCGAAGATCCTCATCTGATTAAAACATCAAACATCATTATAAAATAATAAAGAATATGACACAAATTATAACATCAAATATGTCTATATTTCATTGCAGACACTGGAATGTAGTCCACTACACTTCATCTCCCAGATGTCCTCTTCCAATGGACTTGTTGATGATGGAATCAGCCACAACCTCCTTGTTTCATCTCCTCAGTCATATTCTCCCTTCATATTGTCTTTGTTTGAGTATTCCAACTTCCACATGTTCTCCCAAATGCTTCTGGAATGACAAGAAAATAAACGACTCAAACAGTATCCTTTGCAAAACAACCACTTTCAAATTAAACCTCCATTACTAAGAATTTAAAAAATGATACATAAATGATGCATGAATACATTAACCATCCCCCCGATTATAAATATATAAAATCATACTAAAAAAAAATGTTTTCCTTGAAACAATAAAAATAAAATGATCAAATAATCAAAAAGGATATTTATCCATTCAGTAGTCCATCTAGACCCCCGCACCCGTCTTCGCCCGAGATCCGGAACAGTCAACACCGGATATTCTCCAACCTATTTCAATCTCATAGCTTCCTCAAAAGTAGTAAATATTAACCCATAAAGCTGTATTAACCCATCACTGCCCCTATGGCCTAACTGATCTTGCAGACCAAATCCTTTCAAATGCATCCCTTATAATGCATCTATAACCCCAGTGATATTATTGAATATGGACTCAAAGTATAACTAATATTATCAATATTATTCCCAAATGTTAACCATACAGGAATGAAGTCCCCCTTCCCCTTAAACCACCCTTCAATGATAGGTTGAAGACTATAACATGTAGCCATTCACCCTTTTAACCTAGATTTAGCTGTGTTCGGTGCTAACCTTTTTAATAAAAAGCCTATATGGAAGCTCAACTGACACATACAAAATATCCCTCCATAATGTAAGAATATAGATGCTTTATACCCAAACCCCAAAATCTCTAAAATTCCTAATAGTCACATTGTCAGTCAAAAGCTAATCATTTAACATCAAAGTCTGCTTTTCTACTAGACATAAAAATTACATTATATTTGTATCTCTAACCTTATGTTCATGCTTATCAAAGTTATCATATAACATCCCAATATAATATTCCCATAAACATACCCCTTACCTCATATGTTTTATTATAACAACAATAACTTTTAGCTCCAATGTTTCACCTGAATACCAGGTTTCCACTGTTACCTGACCTTACTTTCCATCTAACAATTATAGGGTAGATCCCGTACCCCAGAACACTTAAACCCTACTGTTCTGACAACTACATTATTTTATCTGTCAATGACTGTTGCCGATACACAGTTATGACAAAGCATAACACCTACCAACCTGCCAGAGGTCGCGCGACCGTCTAACAGCCTTGGGCTGGCATCCCAACAGAATAACCTCAAGATTCCTCACTGATTCTTACGAATGAGTTAATCTATCCTAATTTTTCACAACAGAGGAAAGCAGCACTGATCAGATGCCCCCTCTGTCATAAAATCAAAAAACCCCATCCTGCAGCTTCATGATGAATCTCTCTTCTCATTTCAGATTAACCTATAGTTACTATATTGCTCTACTTTTTAAATTCGTAGTAACAAACCCCGAGTCTCTTGTGCCTCCTTTAACCTCAGAAAAGCTGTTGTATCTTCCTACATTTGCTATTACATGTATATTAATCCCTTCCCAAAGTTACCATTAACGCTGTTGATTTAGTTGATGAATTAAAACCCTAATTCCCCTCTAGTGGGAAACTACAACATCCTATTCGATTATTCCCTATTGGAGTGACTACTGTAATAAACTTATCCTTAACTCCCCTCTGTGACTGTGGAAAGTTTTACAGACTTCAAATCTTCCATTATAAGCATCACCTTACAAATTAATAGCCCTTTAACAATAATAAGAACAAATTTCTATGCTTTCACTAGATAAGTACACATATTCTCCCTGATCTTTATCTGTAACCTTACGAAAAATAAGTGAACAGTACTCCTAACCCTCTTCTAAACTATACCTCCTTTTACTGGTCTGATAACAACACTTATTCTCCATAATTATTCTCAATGAGAGAAACGTCCCATCCTAAATGGCATATTATAATTATTATTTCTAACCTCATAATAGGTTTTTCATAATTGATGCTGAACCCTTAAACAAATGCGCTATATTTATGGCTAATAACTATCAATGTTGAAAGAGTTAAATACTACTGTTGTTAATAGACTAGGGTGATGTATTATTGTTACTACTTCATCCCCAAAGCTCTGAACTCTTTATTGTATTCCATCATCACCACTAGTGTTACTTTTTCCTTTAGTCTACTCTAAATTTAAACCTTTTGATTATAACAAAAAGTACCCACAATTACCTTGATCTTCCTATTCTAAAGTGTATTCATTACTGTTCTCTCTCTCTCTTACTACTAACTTTGAACTTAGCTCACTGTCTCAGAGTTCTTCAACCCTAGTCTCCTAACTTATTTTAATCTAATCTTTTCCTCATAACATTTAAAACCTTTTCCCACTGATTTATTGACAAAATTCCTTCCCCACCAATTTTTAGAATACGTGATTGGGAATTCCCACCTGCTCCTGACCTCCTTTATACAGACTTGGCAAAACCGAATAAACACCTTTTAGCCTAACCCTCAAATCCCTTAGTGTAAGAATATAACCCAAAATAACAGTCACCCCTATTAAGTTTTCAGACAGATTGTCTTGAAGTTAGTGTAATTTATTGAAAAATCTTTCCAACACTGCAATACAATTTCTAATATTAGTATGTTATTTTGATTAACTGTTATACCTCAAATCCCATCCTAATTCGTTATCAATTAGTGATATGTTTAACCTCTTTAGGCCTAAACCCAGATAAGTTTTTTATTCACTATCACTTCTAATGGTCAGTTGTTTTTATCAATTGTTGGTATTTTCTTTAATGATGTTCAGCTGATACCCCCGGATATAGACACTAACAGGTGATCTTGAATTGCCCCGTATCTCCTTTAAAAAATGTTCTCTTGTTTCCTCCTGACTTGTTGCTGTGGATAAGGAACATGGTACCCCCCGTTGGCTGGTACAATTGCATTTGATATTGTTAGTTGAAGCTGTGACAGTGATTGTTGATGGTTATCTGATTCTTCATAGTTTTCTTCTTCTCCACCACCAGTATAAGTTGTATTTGATTGAGTTCATTTGTGGACCATCAGTATTTTAAAAGTTATCTTCTTAAGCGTTTGAAATATCATCCCATCATCTTCTGGAGCATCTTGAGGACAAACTCCCTGAAAATAAAGCACCTTTAATCTCCAAATTTCATCGCTTTTATTTCAACTTCATCAGAGATCAAATCTCATATATTTCTTCTTTCCTCTCTTGCCACTTCCCTCTGATCAGAGAGTCAACTCCACCCATGACCCTCATCAATCACTTCATTCTCCATCATCCTCTCCTTCATCTTAAACCCCTCCTGTTTCCAGAATGTGGTTTTATTCTGGATTTTGAATTATCTTCATGTGTTTTGCTGGTACCCTATCTATATTAATTATATTTCTGATGCATTAACAATCTGGATGATTATTGTAAACTGAGAATAAACCTCCCTAAACTCTACTTTTTAAACTATCTTTATCGCTGATATATTTTATCAATTTCGTTTGAGAATGAAGGGTAACTTGTACTCTGCACGGATACCCTAGCAACACTTTAGTTAAAGGATTACCACTATGCAACTATATCAACCAATGTACTGACTTTCAGTAGTCCTGATAATTTTTTACCCACTTGTAACAATTTCATTTTTATTGTGTAATATCCTATTTTAAACCATAAATGTATCCGTAATTCTTAACATAATAACAACAAAAAATCCCAATAAGTCCATTAAAAATCATGAATAATTAAAACCAATTTTTATTCTATATTATGTCCCCAATTTATCCATTAGTGTTGATCATATATTACCACAACCCATCAAATGCAAATAAATGAGTCAACTCCAAAGCAATCCCAACACAAAGCTTTTAATCTCAATGAATGATAAATTCATCAAATGCCAGTGATACACAGAGCATCAAAATGCAATTTTTAATGAAATAGTATTTGACAAGCCCATGCAAAATCGTATAAGCTCACATATCTTGTAACAGTAATCTGTTTGATGACTTGATCCGCTACCACCGGGTAAATGATCACTTACCTCGCCCCCTCCTGTCTCTCATGACAAGGGACAAAGAACAGAAACATTAATAGTTATGCATCACTGAGGATTTCCAACTATTAAAATTCATTCTTACATTATTACTCTAAGACTAAATCAGGACTAATTATAGATCGACCAAAAACATTTTGCTTTTTAATCGTGATTTAATTATTTAATTCACTCTATTATAATCGTTACTATATATTTAATTTATAAACTCAATAGGTCCAAAACAAGCTCTTCATCTTAACCCACCACCGTTAAACTAGAATCATCGTGTTAAAATCTTCCTTGTGCCTATTTGTTGGTGCTGTGTCCTCTGTCTCCCCTGCAGTTTAACAATGTAGTTGTTTTACAGAATTCCACGATGGTAAATATCATTTTAAAATTAAACGCATCCCCACTACATTTACTACATAGATCGTCCAAACCATTTCATTTAATTTTTAATCGCCTATTTAATTAATTATAATTGTCAAATATATTTGATCATAAATGTACTACATCTCGCCAAATAGTTTAACGCCTACATAACAGTTACTTTAAGATTTTAAAAGAGTGATGTTCACCTCTTCATAGTCTTAAACCCCTAAAAGAAACTCCCAAACAATCATATGAACTTACGCCACCATTTTGTTCGGCGACTCAGCACGACCATGTGGAACGCCCTGTAAAATACACGCCTGCGCACATAATCAAAACCACATTTACTCCAAAACGGATACAGTCCAGCTGTACCTCCTAGTCAAAACAACATTTAACAGCGCCACAAAACATACAACCTGACTTACAGACAGTGACAAGTTTAAGAGACTTTAACTCCATCGCAATGGAATTTCTAAGGATAGACGTTAGCATGTAGCATGCAAATACAATTAGTATAACTTAGGATTTAGTTAGTAAGGTGAGTGATACTAAACACACATATACTAATCACCTCAGCCACCATGATGTAGCAATGATTCACACTTTAGCCTTACAAAAATTAGCCTTTACTTAAGTATAGACAGTACAGTTGCGATCGATAAATAAGCATAACAGAGACCACGTTGAAAATCAGCATTATCACCAACCTCCAGCTAACGCAGTATTAGCTATACAAAATGAACACCCGACGGGACAAATCATCATCATCACAATTATCTCCTGCCTAACTTTTTGTTGCCTTGAAAAGATGAATCTCATACAACGATTTCAACCAATTTCCCGTCAGCAGAGGAGGAGTATAACATAAATAAACATTACTTATAATCCGCTTAAAGAATCAACCGGACCAACTAACTAAGTCAGGATTTGTAGCCCACTCAAAATAATAAAAGAATTATAGCGAGGTGGATTACGGAATTGCAAATGCAGATATTCAACTTAGACCAATCCATTGTCTAAACATGCTATTATGCCCTATACCCATCAACCAAATTTAAAATATTTTGCTCAGACTCGTAGTTAAAGTATAACGCACAAACAGAGGAATCAGGTACATAAGAGAAAACAAAACCAACAACTTTAGCTGTGTCTAGTCGGGTCATGACTCAGACCAAAGTCAGCTTGAGATAGCTTGATGACTCCAAAATGCAGCAAAGAAGGAGCATCATTCCTCCTGGCAAGCTGCCATTCTGGTCGATATGATGAATGGTGGCAATTATTGCTGTAACAAAAGGAGTCGGCTCATATGGAAACATTGATCATAAGGTTTATTCAGACCACAAGGTTAGCATGAGTTTACAGACACGCGTGGTCGGAGAGCAGTGTATCAACTCTAATGCCTGCTCGGTCCCGATCTTCTTCTGTACCCCTATTTATAACCAATGCAACAAGATGGGCTCCCCCTGCTGGCCAGTTTACAATACACTTCCCTATTATATGTTACTATACTAAATATTGTTTGATACTAATAGAACCAACATTCCATTTCGACATGAAAAACATTTAACAAAGGCATAATCTAAGATAGATATGCACTGTCTAAACTAAAGCAGAGGGCAGCACAGTGGTTTTTTAAACAAGTCCTGGTAGTTAGGTAAAGTACAATGTATAATGAGTAAATATATATTTTAATAGAAAATTATCAAGTAAAAGTGAAAGTACCCAGTAAAATACTATTGAGAAAAGTTAAAAGTATTTACTTTCAAATATAGTATGTATCAAAAGTAAATGTAATTAAATTATTAAGAGAAAGTAAAAGTATAAAATAAATTATATATTAAAAAACCAGACGGACCATTTTTTTTTTTATAGAAGGGGAACACCAACATAAAAGGGCACACCAACACTAAATATAAGCAAACAACATAATATAAGGACCAGGGGGAACACTCCAACACTAATATTAAGTAGCAGGAAACACTCAGACATATAGAGAGGGGAAAAAGAAAATTAAAAATAAACACCACACAAAGGAAAAATGGATCATTTAGAGCAGGGGCACACTCCAACACTAGACATATTTAGGACAGAAAAAACAAGAGAGAACCAGACATCATTTACGTGTAGCCAGGGGGCAACACTCCAAACACTCAGACATATTTTAAGCAAACCAAGCATTTATGATTAGTGATTCCAGATCAGAGGCAGCAGGGATGACCAGGGATGTTTTTGATAAGTGTGTGAATTGACCATTTTCCTGTCCTACTTCAACCATGCAAAATCTAAACGAGTACTTTTGGGTAGTAGGGAAAATTATGGAGTAAATAGTAAAAATGTAGGAATAAAAGTAAAAGTAGTAAAAATAAAAAAAATAAAGTAAGTACCAAACAACTACTTAAGTAGTACTTTAAAAGTATTTTTATTAAGTACTTTTTACACCACTGCAAACCGGGAATACGGGGGCATTTATGTTTATCATCAAAGTTGATATGTTTTGTGGCAGTAGGGTGAAGCCCCTGTGTTAGGATATGTTAAACTCCACACACTGGCTGTGCTGACAGGAATGTTTGCAAAGTTATAAGCGGTGTTAGGTCCTTGGGCTCACTGTTTGGGGATCTTCTATTTGGGTCCTATCCCATTCAGGTGATTGGTCTGGGAACAAGTTAAAGTAAACTTAGGTACAGTCGTCTTACTTCCTGCTTCATCATGTGGCGGATGTTGGGGTTTAATGGCCATTTAGTCTGATCCAGAATGTTGAGGTCTTTGATTATTTCATCCTCAAAAGGCAAGCGTTTTTCCCCCAAGTTGTCAATGAGGCGTTGTACGCGGAACTGACCCGCATTGATTGACTCGAGCTGCCGTTGGGTTTGAAGGCTATAGACCGATACTCGCCACTCTTTTTCGCTTCTAAAGCCTCTGCATACTTCTCTCCTGGACTCCTTGAAGGAACGTATCCCCTGTGTGATTTTAGCAGTTGCTCTGCTCTGAGGAGAGCTATAGAACGATGTTAACGCTTAGTTCATGCAGTGCATAAAGCCCAAGGTCGCAAAAGAAATGCTGGACTCTGAACACGGTCTATTAACCCCCTTTGTATATTTGTTTCCATCTTTGTTGCTATTCCTCTCATCTGCACAAGTATTTTAGAAGTGCTGCACAAGTGTGCTGCCCAGCGATGTCAAGGACAGAACCAAAACTGCTGGCGAACCCAGCAGACATCCAACACTGCCGATTCGAATAAGTTGTGAGTCTACTTCGGCTGCTGCACTTGAGTTCACGTTCATTTTTTTGTTCCGACATACTATGCATAGAGAGGTTTTGACAGCTTATCCCTTTTCGTGATCAGAAAAAGGTCTGTTTTTGG
Source organism: Coregonus clupeaformis (assembly GCF_020615455.1). Classification (NCBI taxonomy): domain Eukaryota; kingdom Metazoa; phylum Chordata; class Actinopteri; order Salmoniformes; family Salmonidae; genus Coregonus; species Coregonus clupeaformis. Next base: position 20,357 of record NW_025535009.1, read on the forward strand.
GGGCCAATGAAAGACAGCTTCGGTCAGTGTACCTCCGCTGCTTTCCCAATGTCTCCATGTTTCTGTTTTTCTGCTATCTTTACCGCTAGAACGTGTGCCTTAGATTAACCATTGTCTAATACGTGTATTCCTCAAGACGACAGACCTTGCCGTTATATTGGCCTGCCCAGATGCTTCCATTTCTACGTTTATCCCACTCAGTGAGAGAGAGCGAGAGACTCCTTGCTTCTTGAAGATTCCAAGGGAATTCTCAACTGCCACAGACCAGACACCCTTGTGAAACATCGACAAGAAACAAACAATGCTTAACTGTTTACATCTGTATGTGTGCGTGTTCAAGCATGAGTCCATTGTCTCTGACATTCACACTTGGGTGTGACAATCTATTTTAATCCTTAAATATTTGTTACACTTCGTGGTAGAAAACATTATCAACACCTTCCATAATATTGAGTTGCACCCTCCCCCTTTTCCCTCACAACAGCCCCAATTCGTCAGGGCATGGGACTCTACAAAGTGTCGAAAGCGTCCCACAGGGATGCTGGACCTTGTTGACTCAATGTTTCCACAGTTCTGTCCCAGTTGGCTGGATGTCCTTGGGTGGTGGACAATTCTTCATACACACGGGAAACTGTTGAGTGACGGAAAACCCAGCAGAGGTGCCAGAACATTGGATCCGGCACCTCTCCATTTTGGACTGTTTCGTTCCGGGAACTTATTTGCCCTGATCTGGTACCTCTAGTGGCATGAAAAATAATTGTCACTTTTTGCAATGTAAAAATTGAATAAAAGATATCAAAGTTCATTTGAGTTGACTGTTCTTAATTCTCCTGCCCCAAAAAAAAAACGTAATGTGAAAAAGTTGATTTTCAGCCCTGCCTGATATTCTAACAGTCAATTCGGGTTCCGACCGGGTTTATGGTTTGCGCAACAGCTAGCAACTAACCTGTTTGAGGCCAACACTTGGGATGTAGCTCAGTTGGTAGAGCATGGCGTTTGCAACGCCTGGGTTTTGGGTTAGATTCCCACGGGGGGCCAGTATGAAATTTTTTAAAATTAAAAATAATGTATGCACTCACTAACTGTAAGTCGCTCTGGATAAGAGCGTCTGCTAAATGACGTAAATGTAAATGCGGTGGCTGTGTGAGAAGCGCGCCTGTATCGAGAATCTCTCCCTCTCTCTTCTCGATAGACATGAACCTGTAACTCTCTCAGCTCTCCAGCGTTGCACTTCATAATGTGTTCACTTATAGAATCATAGCCGCGCGAAGGGTTCTGGAGGAGTTGCAGTCACCACTGATTAAATTGAAATCAATTTGCCAAAGTTATAGAATTACTGCTGTCTGTTTAGAAAGACCAATATTTATGACCAATATTCATTCAGAGAAGGCCTATAATTGAGGCATCCACCATGAGAAGGCTCCTATAATTTACCCACAGCTTCTTAAAAAAAAATTAGCCAAGCTGTGGATGCAGCCAATAACAAGGCATTAGCCTACAGTCAAAACACAATCTCACACTCAATTTACAGTCGGGAACGCGCTTCGCAAATCTGTGCAAACAGCATGCAGACAAAACAGGCCTTTTTGTTGTTGCAATATTTCAAATACAATCGCGGAAAACGCAGGCTGGAAAGCAAATGGACTCCTGCTGAAAAGAGAACATCTCTAATAGTGTCTGCTATAGGCTAGCAAAAATATTTCATCAACTTCCAAATATTATTTTACAAAGTAAAACTAGAGAGAGATAGGCTTTTGGCACCAGCGCATCCGGCCATCACCAACGAGTGAGCTGGCATCATTAGGGTCTGTTAGTGAAACTTGAAGCGTTTTAAGGACTATAATTTCCCTCCTCATATTGTAGCCTTACAATATGTCTCCACACACCTAGGCCTAGGCCATTGATGGATTCAAGACAGGGTTGTTTTTATTGATCTCAGATTGTCCGTTTGTCAGTGTCAAAGTAGCCTGACATTTCGATAATTTGTGCAGTATTAAAAAATATTCTGACAAAGTCTCCAGTCATGTAAAATGACATAGAATTGCATGAAATGGCCCCGTGTAGCTCAGTTGGTAGAGCAAGGCGCTTGCAACGCCAGGGTTGTGGGTTCGTTTCCACGGGGGCCAGTATGAAAATGTATGCACTCTCACTAACTGTAAGTCGCTCTGGATAAGAGCGTCTGCAAAATGTAAAATAAAAGGACACTTTTTTTCGGACACTAGGCTACAAAAAATGTTCTCCATGTTTGCAACTTCTGTAAGTGCCTCTTCTCTACTGCTCTGTGCCACTACGCAAATGTGATGATATGCATTCCATTATAAAAGTGTGATTTTTTTTTTTACCTCAGAGTCCCCAAGTCACCCCCCTTCACGCTCACTTTTTGTTCAGGCACCTCCCGGGACACTGGAATGGACGAATCACTCACTCATGAATTCTGAACTATAGCTTCTACCCAAAAACGAATGTCCTGTCCTTTGACAAAAGATCACTGATACAAAAATAATTGATTCTTGATATCCTTGTATGGTTTACGGGCCTCTGTGAATTTAACGGCTCGCACGCAGCTGCACTGGGCAGAGAAGGTGAACATATTTGGCTACAACAGCACACTGTTTGTTACACCCTGATTTAAATGAACATTAGAGTCATTTAGCAGACGCTCTTACCTATCCTAGGTGAAATTGTTTTATCCTGTATCCAGTCATTTCATATCCACGAGGAATTCAGTTAGTTAGGGCCTAGGTTTGAGAGTGAGTTAAGCAGCTTTTCATACCGCACCCCCTGGCTTTACGTCAGACTCCCCACTCGCTTCACCGCAAGAACTGGTCCCAAGAACTGGTCCCAAACCAACTGGTCCCAAACCCAACCGCAGTCCCGCAATGTTATTTTAGGCGTATGTGACGCAGCTCACGTGCCAGCCATGGTCCCAGCAATTTTGCGCCCTAAGCAATATCAAATGCTCTAAAATAATCTTAATAAAATAGGTTAAATTACCAGAGATCTTCACGTGGTCCATTATTTTGGCTAATTGTATTACTGGACTATATCAGCCAATATGCTAGATGTAGTATGAAGAGAGCAGAGTTGGAGAGACTTGCACTTCTCTTGAGCTATTTTTATAGCCTGGGTAATCAAATACTTATTGAAAAGGAAAAGGTTTTTCCTTTTCAATGATGATTACATTTTTGATTGCGCCTCAACTCACGTTGGTTGAGCGCCTCCACTCTTTCTATTATCAATATGTATTTACAGACACTTACAATAATAAACCATTTAGCAGACGCTTTTATCCAAAGCGATTTACAGTCATGTAGAATACATTTTTACGTAGGGGTGGTCCCGGGGAGTCGAACCCACTACCCTGGCGTTACAAGCGCCATGCTCTACCAATTGAGCTACAGAGGACCAATTTACCTGCGTAAATTATAGTCTAATCATATTTAAGTTAATTTCATATTTAAGTTAACTGCCACGTGTGCTTCTCCCGCCGTGCAGGCAGCCTACTCTCTATTCCAATGAGACCACACGTAGGCGCACTTGAACCCGCAAGCCCGACTAGAAGAGAGTAGGCTAACTGAAGTTGAATTCTGAGTGCGAAAAAGTCAAAGATGTGCTTTTAATACAATAGGTAAATTGGGCTAACGCATACAAAGCAGAAAGACGACAGTTTCCAAATAATACTGAGTGACAACAAAAACATTTTCATCCCAAAGTCGTATGTCTGTCTGACCGCCCGCAGCATGAAAAATGACGAGGGAATGATCTCTGTCCAGACCCGCTACAAACAAACACTAACTAACCAAAGAGAGGTTTGATGATTCGGACAGACTACACACAGTAAGATTTGTCCAAGTGTCTGTGTATCTTTGACACATGAAAGAGTTGGACCAACCAGGGGAAAATGTTTTAGTCTACAAGGTCATTAAAAACTGTCAAAGTTGGTGAGTCAAAAGAGCTGTTGTAGATTAATAATTAACCCGAGCTTTTTCCCGCGTCGATTTTCTGTCAGGAAGCTCGTCTCTTGAATGGAATGAGTGACATGACGAACCGCCAATCGTTTACCTCAATATTAAAAGGCGTTTCTGTTGTCGGCGAAAACAATTGGCTAGAATGAAATGACGTCAAACTGACAACTTCCGTGGCGCGGTTTTTTGGACTGAAAAAAATAATACAGTTAGAAGTTTGAGCTGTCAGAATGTCAACTCGCTTTAAGGTTGTCTGGAAAAGCTTAACTAACTTTTTGTCAACATCGTTTTTGGGCAAATATTTCGACAATTTTATTCAAGAGAAAGTGCTGATAACTGTAAAGTTGATCTTTTCTATACGTCTTGGAAGCTGCAAGACTTCCCATGAAAAGCCAAATTGGATTAAGGGAAATCCGCCTGTGATAGTTAGCTAGCTCATTAGCCACCTCGTTGGCATCTTTGAAGGGTCTCTTGTCCCCGTTTGTCTCGCGTTCACATTGCATTGGCAGGTTTAAGTAACGTTTCCCAAGAATCGCTTTTGTTAACCAACCGTATTGCATGTTTCGCCGTTGTTTTGCAAGGTCGGGTACAGTAGTTACAGTGAGTAGCCCAGCTAGCTTGCTACCCTAGTTATCATGGAGAACCAGTGGAATAATCTTCAGTCCGGACGAGACAAACAGCGAAAGAAAGGGATTCAACGCCGGACTAGGGGATCGTCTGGATGCGAGGATGGAGAACGTAAACCAAAATTTGTAAGTAGGCCTTTCTAAAACTCAATCACTGAAAGTGTCACTGACGGGACTACAGTTTACCTCAAGTGGCACACCACTCGCCCTGTATTGTAGCCTCAGGGCTAGCCAAGGTGACATTTGACACTGCACATTGACCACCCTACCTCCGATGCCAACGATTCCAGGCTAGGTAGTTCAAATACTTGTTCCATAAACCTGCTAACTTGATATTCCAGTTCAATGCCATGTACTAGATAATTGTTTTTATGAGAGTCAATCTGTGCTGTCTGCACTCACATTGTGCTAAAATCCCTGTTTCCAAATCCATAAAAATTTATTTGCCACATAACACATGTTTATCAGATGTTATTGTGGGTGTAGCAGAAAGCTCTTGTGTTTCTAGCTCCAACAGTGCAGTATATCTTAACAATTCACAACCAAAAAAGTAAAATAATGGAATTAAGGAATATATAAATATTATAAATATTAGGATGAGCAATGTTCGGAGTGGAATAGACTAAAATACAGTAGAATAGAATAAGTATATACATAAGGAGATGAGAAGCAATATGTAAACATTATTAGAGAGACTAGTGTTCCATTATTAAAGTGGCCAGTGAGTCCAAGTCTATGTATAGGGCAGCAGCCTCTAAGGTGCAGGGTTACCTTTATAACCGGGTGGAAGCACGCCTTGTGATGGATATTTAACAGTCTGATGGCCTTGAGATAGAAGCTGTTTTTCATTCTCTCTGTTCCCAGCTTTGGCCAGTGCACCTGTACTGACCTCGCCTTCTGGATGATAGGTGAACAGGCAGTGGCTCGGGTGGTTGATGTCCTTGATTATATAGTGGCCTTCCTGTGACATTGGGTGCTGCTGTAGGTGTCCTGCAGGGCTTGGCCCCTGGTGATCGTTGGGCAGACCGCACCACCCTCTGGAGAGCCCCTGTGGTTGCGGGGAGTGTTGCAGTTTGCCGTACCAGGTGGTGATCCACAGCCCACGACAGGATGCTCTCGAATTGTGCATCTGTAAAAGTTTGAGAGGGTTTTAGGTACAAGCCAAATTTCTTCAGCCTCCTGTGAGGTTGAAGAGGGCGCTGTTGTGCCTTCTTCACCACACTGTCTGTTGGGTGGACCATTTCAGATCATCAGTGATGTGTGTCTCACGCAGTAGGTATGATGAGCTAAAATTCCATATCACGATATTTTCACTGTCCGATATGATATCACGCATTATATGACGTAAAATATGAATCACATTTTAATATCCCTTCTTGGTTAAATTATATTAGATTAAGGAAAATATGTATTTGAACCTTATATAACCAGAAAGAGTGAGGCATTGGACCGTATGGACCTGAAAAGTTTTTATTTGTATTGTGCCAAACATGCATTCCGAAACATGAGGTAGGTAGGCCTATATATATATATATATATATATATATAAAAATTAGATATTAAGTAAAATTAAATAAAACAGGAGATAAAGAAAATACAAGGTAATTACAATTCAAATACGTGTGTTTGTTGGCTACCCAGGTCCTGTTAGAAAAAAAAACTAACCGTTTGAAACTAAACCTTTCAAATGCCCAACCATCAATTATCAATAATATCAACAAATCTTCACTAGAACTTTCTTCACAAGTTCGTGCCAGGAATACTAAAAGCATGTTGACTGTTTCTGGCTTTTAGTGCTGCCCTGTGACATGTCACATTGCCCCCAGTGCTGAATGCCCTCTCAGAGGGGCACTTATGGTGGCAGGGATGCATAAGTATTCCTCTTGCCAGACAACTCACACGTGGGAAAAAATTAGATCCGTGAAATCGCCACTACTCCCAAAGGATCAGAATTACGGCTGTCTGCTGCCAAGTACAGAATGTAGCTATTCAGCTCTTGCTCAATGATCTGCCTCTCTGAACATGAGGCAAGGTGCACATCTGGGCTTAAAGAAGCTCCCAAGGCTCTTCTTGGGCTTCTTGCCTGATTGATGAGCAGTGAAAGCTTCTTTCTCCCGTCAGTGTGATCCTCTGCAAGAGACGATTTTCCCAGGGCTGTGTTCTCCACTAGGAGGGCTTGGTCTCTGGGGGCAGCTCTCACCTTCAAAAAATGAAAATAATTAAACTTTATTTTGTATAGCACCTTTCATACATAAAATGCAACAAAGTGCTTTACATTTAAAGCAATAAAACAAGAACAAATGAATAAATACCTTAATGTCCTCCAGTTTCTCAGCGGACATGTACCTGGTCGTGAACCTTGGATCTAGAAGAAGGTAGCCATGGAGACGCAGCTCATCTGTTGCAGGGTCAGTGTGTACTTGTTATTCAAGTAATCAAGAACCTTGATCTTGATCTCTTTGGTCAGTTCTGTATCGTCCTTGCTCAGATTTAGAACCTCTGCATTTTAACAGATTGATGACAGGCTTCAAATGGGACTACGCTCACATACGCTTCTCCTGACAGGGCATCCTGTAAATCCTGGAGCTTCGAGTGCTGCTGTGACTGATTCCAAGACCTGGATGTCTTGCCAGGTAGGCAATGCCGTGGTCTTTTGTCCCCTGCCAGGACCTGTGTAATGGCCTTTTCTCTGCTCCAGGACTCTTTCCATCCATTTTCAGACGAGATCCCCACCTTGTCGGAGAGTGTGATGAGCTTGTGCAGGGGCAGGCTTAGTTCATTCTGTGCTGTCATCAGGGCCTTCCGCTTTTTCCAGCTGTATGAGAACGATGCACCACCTTTTTGCAAACCCCTGTGGCCCGTGGAAATCGAGACACCTGTGGCCGGGAGCGTTTGGACACTCCTCTCTGGAAATTGGGAATAAATCGAAATAGGGTGAAAAATAATCGAATCACAATACAATAATAATTAATAATGCATTTTATATAGAAATCCTGCCGTTCAAGCTACAATTTAATCTTTGTTTGTTTGAGGATTTACGGCATTTACATTCAACTGTTACACATTTTACAAATCTGATGTGTTTAGATTTAAAGCCTACGTTACATGGTGATGTGAGCTGTATTTTTTCTTAATAATAAGCAACATACAGGTGGTAGGCCTAGGCTACAGTCCTGAAACTTACCAATAGCATTGTGCAGCCTGTGTCCGAAACATCCAAGGTTTGCCCACTTGTTCAGCTGCAATGCGCCCAGATCATGTTCGATCGGCACTGTGGTCTCATTACAAACCTTGATGCCGACTCTTTTAATCCCCAGGACGACAGTATGTCCCCAGCCCACCTGCAATTATTTCCCCGGTGTGGTCAGTCTGGGAAATAAGACGTCTGTAGGCACTTACTTTTCAGTTTCCAGTCACCGTCCTATGTAATGGATTGTGAGGCAACATAAGGTTCTGTGGTATGACTTGACCATGATCGGCAGTAGTGGAGAAGAATGGAATGTTATTTATCTCACTGTAAACTCTGTCCCAGCATTCTGTGTAAAGCTGTGGCAGGCATTTTACGGCTAAAATATTTGGCATTCGGGATCTATCTTGGGTCCAGAGTTTGAATCAACTTTCTGAACCCTCTTTTCCTCCACAGTTTGAATCGTACCATGTTCTTCGCTATGTGATTTGTATCGCAGCTGATGTCTATCCATTTTTTTGCTCGGGTCTTCTCATAGCAAGTACCGGCAGCAAATGATGATATAATTGATTGTTGGAGTGCGAGTCGGCTTGTCTTCGGTCTCCTGGGCTTTACTGTCTCACGCATTCTGGTGCATTGTTCATACTCACGGACATGTATGTTTTTAAGTGATTAGATACTAGGTTGGTCATGTTCCACCTTTTGCTAAGACAACACGACGACAACTTGCATAGGGTAGTGTTTTGGTCGGGGTCGGAGATAAAGAAGCCAAACCAGTTCCAAAACAACAGAGGTGCCCCTTTCTTCTTAACCAATTTATCCTCCTGCTCTTGAGCAACATCAATTTCTGTGTTTTCTTTGCTCATCCTGGATTGTAAAGTTTTCCCCCAATAGTTAACCTGCCTCCTAACTGCAGCTGCCTGCACACTTCTTTGTTGCTAGCACTCATGCGTGCAACAAGTGCATGTGACGATGCGCTCATAAAAATAGGTCAACATATTAACATACATTCTTTTATTCGTAAAAAGAATCTCAAGAAAGGTTGGATAAAAAAAAAAAAAGATGTAGCTACTTAGTACTATCACTCAGTTGAAATTTGGAACAAAAAAATATTGATGCAAAATTCGAATTTATGAATTCCTGAATAATCATGGTATCCATGATATTGCTAAATCCATATCATGGCGCGGCACAATACCGGTTTACTATCAAAAACCGGTATATCGCCCACTCCTAGTACGCAGAGGAACTTGAAGCTTTCCACCTGTTCCACAGCAAGTCTGTTCGATGTGGATAGGGAATATGCTCCCTCTGCTGCCAACCAGAAGTCCATGATCAGCTCCTTTGTTTTGTCGACATTGAGTGAGAGGTCATTTTCCTGGCACCACACTCCCAGAGCCCTCACCTCCTCCCTGCAGGCGGTCTCGTCATTGTTGATGTAATCAGGCCTACTACTGTTGTGTCGTCTGCCAACTTGATGATTGAGTTGGAGGCGGGCTTGGCCACGCAGTGATGGGTGAACAGGGAGTACAGGAGGGGGTGAGCATGCACCCTTGTGGGGCCCCAGTGTTGAGGATCAGCGAAGTGGAGATGTTGTCTCCCACCCACCACCTGGGGGCGGCCCGTCAGGAAAGTCCAGGACCCACAGGGCGGGGTGAACCCGGGCCCCGAGCTTAATGATGAGCTTGGAGGGAAATATTTGGGTGTTGAATGCTGAGCTATAGTCATGAACAACGCATTCTTACACTTAGGTATTCCTCTCTTGTCCAGATGGGATAGGGCAGTGTGCAGTGTGATGGCGATTGCATCGTCTGTATGTGGATATTGGGGTGGTAAGCAAATTAGTGGGGTCTAGGGTGTCCAGGTAGAGGCCATTGTGGGGTCTCAGTATCCTCCTCCAGGGTGTCAGGGAAGGTGGGAGGTGATATGATCCTTTCTGCACTGATGATGTAAATGTTGACATGAATCATTTTCCAAGGATTTGCTCTGTGCCAAATGCTGCAAAGCCTTTCTTCCCTCTCTTCAAATGAAAAGGGACGTTCGTCTCTCTTGTCAATGGTCGCTCTCGTAGTATATAAAACAACAACATGGCTACTGATAGTACACCTGAGATTTTTAGTATCCATTGCACTGGACGTTACAGGTTTGCCTATATAAAAGCGTTCCATAGATTTTTCAAACTAACCTGGTATTGGCGTTACTATTTTCGTTCTCGATTCGAGCCAAACATGTATCTTTAAATGTCCATATTCAGTGGCAGTGGCAGGGTGCGTTTTTGAATTTAGAAAATGCTCTGTTATTAAAATAAATCAAAAAAATTTTGCTCCATGAAGTAATCCAACAATGTACGCCATCTCTTGTCAATTTCAAATCTTCTCATTGATCTGAGACGGTGAGTGATCATCATGACATGGGGTACATTAGGGTGGACCCACCTTAATACTGTTTCTTCTGCTCATGGTATTATGGTGGTCCGCAACAAACTTTAGAGGTGCATGCCACCACCTACTGGATGGGGTTAGAAAACGGATCAACCTAACGCAGAAATAATAGGTGACGGGCACAACAAAAACAAATCCTTCAATCGGATTCAAATGACAATGACTCGATCCCTACATATCCCCCAGGAGCCTGGGAGGGGGGACCCTCTTCAACGGTTCCCTGTAAAGCGTGCCACGAAGTCCTGAAGATCCCAAAAAATAATTTAAGCAACCTTCACAATGATTTCCTAGTTTCTTAGATTTTGTATATAGTTTTTATCTAGCAGTGCAATTTATCACTTGTCCAATGAACACAACAGAAGCCTACCTTGTTCGCAGTTATATGGTCTCTCTGATGAAGGACGCGTTCACTTCGAGGCTGTGGGGGCATCACTCTCAGGCTACTGCAACTTATTTTACCCTAACAGCGCACTCAGGGAACTCAGAAGCGGAATTTCATTATAATTACAGTACAGTGCTTCCTCAGATTCTTCAACAACTACATATTTGTTTTCTTCTGCCAAACACTTGCCACAGTGTCCAAACCTTTTTACATTTTATAAGGCTGCGGTGGCTTTTCCTTGTACATTCGGTCTAACCTGCATATCTTACATTCGCTAATTTTAACGAGTTGGGGGGAGAAAAAACATCTTCAAATGACGGCAACACCCAGAGATAGGCTTTCTTCCTTCTTTCAATCAGTCAATTTGGGTCAATGTCACGCAGAATTTCTATCTCTAATTAAACTCCAGCTTGAATAATTCCCAGAGGTTGATGTCTCTGGTTTTAATCATGAACGATTCAAGGTCCACAACCAGCAAGAATGATCTGTGTAATTTAATCATGGAGAGCTCTGCCGCCAAAAAAACACATGTACAGCTTTTTATATGTGACTTCACACAAAGGAACTTAATCTCCGCCCACCTTTAGGCGGTCTGTACATTTCCACAGGATAGAATGTTTAAATAGTTTCCTAAGTCTCCTTCCTTCCTGAATGTTTGTCTCAACCGTTTCTAACTCCCCCTCTCTGTTAGTGGGTTGACACTACATTATAACTCTTGCACCAGTTCCACATTTTATATACCGTATTTGGGGTGCAAAATCCTTTGGGCATTATTTTAAAATGTACAAATGAATCCACTCGGTCAAGCTTGTGTTAAAGTCTACCTCTCCTGGCATGTTCTGCCTAATCCACCAAGCCTCGATGTCCAACGACGTCAGAGATGATTGCGCCTTTTGCTGAAATCCATACTTTTTAATAAACGGCGGAATCTAAACCACCGACTGTTTCCTTGGTTGAGATTTGAATCGGCACATGCACACATTCAAACTGAGTTGCCATCTTAGAGCAACACCAATGAGGAAACAGTCGGGTTTTATATTTTGAATAACGTTTTTTTGAAAAGTATGGATTTCATTGTAACTAAGAAAGGCATGCAAGATCAGAGGACGGAAGGCAGGTACGTGGTTGCGTTGGCTTTGCTCAGACTAGCTGGGCTGAACTTTCAGAAGGTAAAATTAGCCAGGGGATCAAGTAGCCAGTGTAATCCCACTCTCCGACACTCCACTGTCTGCTCCTGGTCTGTCTTTCTCCACACCACGTGAACAAACAAGATTTGATCTACCTTGGGCTGACTGAAGACACATGGGCTGTGTCCCAAATGGGGCCCCTGGTTAAAAGGTAGTGTGCTGAATAAGGTGTAATTTGGGCCTCCATGTTGTGAGTCTGATCCTACCAGGGCAGCAATGCCACTCTCAGAGATAGTTCCACACAGAATTACAAACAAGTCAAGGATGATTCTAATTCTCTGGTTCCAACTTCACACACTCCTTTTCATTGTTTCAGCTTTTATTTGATTCTACGTATTTCAACGTTGAGTTTATTCTGCAGCCATGATTATTGCCCAACACTTTTTGGACATTTGTCAACCTGCGTCAATATTCAAAGAGAAGCATTGACGCTTGTCTTGGGAACTTTTTTACAATAACTTTTTTTCATTTCGAAAATTAGCTTGTCCCCCGTTTAGGCAGCAGGCTTCGCAGACAAATGTTAATTACATTTGATGAGTGACACAAAACTAATGGAGAAACTAACTTACTCTCTCTGTCAGACTTTTAATTCCAAATCCAATGGGCAGGCTTAAGCAACCGACTGCAGAAGTTGGAAATAAGGCCATAGTCCCAAATGGCACCCTATTCCCCTACATGAGCTGCAACTACCTGTTGACCAGAGCCCCTATATGGAAATAGGGTGCCATTTGGGACAAATTCTGGACTCCCTCAATCAACCAGAGGTTATGTGCTGACCTTTTCAAATGGAATTGCTGACAACGCCTATTACACCGCTGCCCTAGATGAAAGTTTTAATCATTATGAGTGTCTTCTCCCGAGGTCCCTAGGTCCTGTTACAATCTGGAAAGTGGCTTGATACCGTCACACACACGTTTAGCTCCAATCTGGGTGGTAAAATGTATTATACATTTTTTTTCTCAGGGTTTCAGAGATTTGGCGGGAGGGATTGACCCAGGGAGTCTGGAACAGGAAATTAGCTCAACAGATAGTGATAATGGATGTTTGTTTGAATGGGTCTGCTGTCTTTCCCTATGACGTGCACTGCGCCTGTAGGAAATAGGGTGTCATTTGGGATGCGGGGGGCGGAAATTCAGTTGGGGGTGGGAGTTTTCTCTCAGGCCAGGGGTGGCATTGCTGTCCGAAAAAATGTTGGAGGGAATAAACAAACAGAACAAGGAATGTCAACTCAAGTCGCCATGTTTCTATCACGCTAGAGGAATCCGTAGTGTGGACTAACTTGTTGGCAGTAGCCTGTATCTCTTTCTACTCCCTTGTTCTCTCTTTCCATGAGAATGTTCCAGAAAGGTTATAGTGAGTCGAGAGCATATTGGAGTGCAGCAGTATGCTGTGTGCACGGCCTTCTAATTGCGTAATCTGCACCACCGACTTGTTTTATTCTCACCACTGTTATATTAACAGCACTGTTACCTAGTTACCACCTGCCATAGACTAGTGTCTGGTTATTTTAACCAGCACTGTTACCTAGTTACCACCTCACATAGACTAGTGTCTGGTTATTTTAACAGCACTGTTACCTAGTTACCACCTGCCATAGACTAGTGTCTGGTTATTTTAACAGCACTGTTACCTAGTTACCCCCTGCATAGACTAGTGTCTGGTTTTGCCGTCTCCTCCCTGTAGTCTAGTGTTGCTGCTTGCTGTGACTGGACTGACTGTGGTAATGTCTGTGGGATTGGTCCGGCCATTTTGTCTGCTGGACTAGAGCCAGACCTCCAGGTCACTGGCTGGCTGTGGGAAGTACAGTGTGTGGTCTGAGCCTCTCTCTCTCTGGCTGCCCCAAATAGCTCCATATTCTAGGGATGGGCATTAGAAATGTTGTGACCGTTTCAGTTCTTTCATGAGTACTGTGATAAAAAAAAATATGTGCACATTTATCTATATGTAACATTGCCTAATTTATCGCAACCATTACACATAAGAAATCCTAATTTACAATTGTCCCAATTGCCATTTAAGATTAATTTATTGAATCTGTATTATCAACTGGTTATGTTATAAAGTGGAACACAATCTAGCAATATCACCTGGTTATGTTATATAGTGGAACACAATCTGTAATATCAACTGGTTATTTAAAGCATCAGCGGAATTACCACAATCTGTAATATCACCTGGTTATGTTATATCATGGAACACAATCTGTAATATCAACTGGTTATGTTATATCATGGAACACAATCTGCAATATCAACTGGTTATGTTATATAGTTGAAACACAATCTGAATATCCACCTGGTTATGTTGCTATCATGGAACACAATCTGTAATATCACCTGGTTATGTTATATAGTGGAACTTATAATCTGTGGTTATCAACTGGTTATGTTATATCATGGAACACAATCTGTGGCCAATATCAACTGGTTATGTTATATCATGGAACACAATCTGTAATATCACCTGGTTATATTATATCATGGAACACAATCTGTAATATCAACTGGTTATGTTATATCATGGAACACAATCTGTAATATCACCTGGTTATGTTATATAGTGGAACACAATCTGTAATATCACCTGGTTATGTTATATCACTTGGAACACAATCTGTAATATCAACTGGTTATGTTATATCATGGAACACAATTCAATATCACCTGGTTATGTTATATCATGGAACACAATCTGTAATATCCCACTAGGATTACTTATCATGGAACACAATACTGTAATATCAATTGGTTATGTTACATATAGTGGAACACAATCTGTAATATCAACTGGTTATATTATATAGTGGGAACACAATCTGTAATATCAATAATGGTTATGTTATATCATGGAACACAATCTGTATTATCAACTGGTTATAGTTATAGTGGAACACAATCTGTAATATCAACTGGTTATATTATATAGTGGAACACAATCTGTAATATCAACAGGTTATATTATATAGTGGAACACAATCTGTATTATCAACTGGTTATATTATATCATGGAACACAATCTGTAATATCAACTGGTTATATTATATCATGGAACACAATCTGTAATATCAATAGGTTATATATTATATAGTGAACACAATCTTAATATCAACTAGTTATATTATATCATGAACACAATCTGTAATATCAACTGGTTATATTATCATGGAACACAATCTTGTAATATCAACTGGTTATATATCATGGAACACAATCACAACCAATATCAACTGGTTATATTACCATAGTGGAGACACAATCTACTGTAATATCAACTGGTTATATTATATCATAGAACACAATCTGTAATATCACCTGGTTATGTTATATAGTGGAACACAATCTGTAATATCAACAGGTTATATTATATGATAAGAACGAACACAATCATAATATCAACTGGTTATATTATATCATGGAACACAATCTGTAATATCAACTGGTTATATTATATCATAGAGCACAATCTGTAATATCAAAACTGGTTTATGTTATATAGTGGAACACAATCATAATATCAACTGGTTATATTATATAATGGAACCAAATCTAATAATATCAACTGGATTTATATTATATAATGGAACACAATCTGTAATATCAACTGGTTATATTATATAATGTGGAACACAATCACTGTAATATCAACTGGTTATGACCTTTATAATGGAACACAATCAGCAATATCAACTGGTTATATTATATAATTACATTCTAATCTATAATATCAACAGGTTATATTATATCATGGAACACAATCTGTAATATCAACAGGTTATATTATATCATGGAACACAATCCCTGTAATATCACCTGGTTATGTTATATGATGAGACACAATCTGTAATATCAACTGGACATATTATATAATGGAGACACAATCTGTAATATCAACAGGTTATATTATATCTTGTTCCACAATCTGTATCAACTGGTTATGTTATATCCTTGGAACACAATCTTACAAAAGGCATTAACCCACAGCGGTGGAGCTTGCTAGTAGAGGCCTGTGGCTGTGCAATGGAATAGCCTTGTTTAGAATTAGGTAAGAGAATATCATGTTAACATTGGTGTGTTAAAATGAGGATTAGGCTGATGTCACCTATCCCCTTAATAGTCCTTCCTCCTGAGTCAAGTGTTGACCTTGGGGGAGGGACCAGCCTCTAGAATCAAGTGTTTGACATTGGGAGGGACCAGCCTCCTAGATCCAAGTGTTTGACATGGGGGAGAGGACCAGCCTCCTGAATCAAGTGTTTGACATGGGGGGGACCAGCCTCCTGAATCCAAGTGTTTGACATGGGAGGACCAGCCTCCTGAATCCCAAGTGTTTGACATGGGAGGGACCAGCCTCCTGAATCCAAGTGTTTGACATGGGGGGGAGGACCAGCCTCCTGAATCAGAGTATTTGACATGGGGAGGAGGGGACCAGCCTCCTGAATCCAAGTATTTGACATGGGGAGGGACCAGCCTCCTGAATCCAAGTATTTGAGCATGGGGGAGGGATGACCTCCTGAATCCAGAGTGTTTGACATGGGGAGGGGACCAGCCTCCTGAATCCAAGTGTTTGACATTGGGGAGGACCAGCCTCCTGAATCCAAGTGTTTGACATGGGGAGGGATGGGCCTCCTGGATCCAAGTGTTTGGCTTATGGGGAGGGACCAGCCTCCTGAATCAAGTGTTTGACATGGGAGGGACCAGCCTCCTGAATCAGAGTATTTGACATGGGGAGGACCAGCCTCCTGAATCCAAGTGTTTGACATGGGGAGGGGACCGGCCTCCACAGATCCAAGTGTTTGACATGGGGAGAGGACCAGCCTCCTGAATCCAAGTGTTTGACATGGGGGGGAGGGGACCCAGCCTCCACAGATCCAAGTGTTTGACATTGGGGGAGGACCAGCCTCTGTGAATCAAGAGGTATTTGACACATTGGGGAGGGACCAGCCTCCTGAATCCAAGTGTTTGACATGAGGGGAGGGGACCAGCCTCCTGAATTCAAGTGTTTGACATGGGGGAGGGGACCAGCCTCCTGAATCCAGAGAGTGTTTGACATGGGGGAGGGGACCAGCCTCCTGAATCCAAGTGTTTGACATTGGGGGAGGGACCAGCCTCCTGGGTCAAGTGTTTGACATGGGGAGGACCAGCCTCCTGAACCAAGTGTTTGACATGGGGGAGGGGGACCAGCCTCCTGAATCCAAGTGTTTGAAGCATACAGAGGAGAGGACCAGCCTCCTGAATCCCAGAATGTTTGACATGGGGGAGGGGACCAGCCTCCTGAATCCAAGTGTTTGACATGGGGGAGGGGACCGTGTATGATCAAACTTTATCAATGTAAACATATGGGCCCTTTTCATACTTTGATCTGGAGACAACAGCTAGGGCGTAACATCTATAGAGAGACTATAGGTCAGTTGTGGGGCTGGTAACACTCTATAGAGACTATAGGGGTCAGATTAATAGCAGGGCTGGTAGCATCTATGGGGGACTATAGGAGTCAGTTAATATGGGCTGGTAGCATCTGCCTGTGTAGAGACTATAGGGGGTCAGTTAATGGCAGGGCTGGTAACATCTATAGAGACTATAGAAGGAGTCAGTTAATGCACTTGGGCTGGTAACATCTATAGAGACTAGGGGGGTCAGTTATTGTAGGGCTGGTAACATCTATAGAGAGCTATAGAAGTCAGTTAATGGCAGGGCTGGTAACATCTGCTGCAGAGACTATAGGGGGGTCAGTTAATGGCAGGGCTGTGTCTATAAACTATAGGTCAGTGTGGCAGGGCTGGTAACATCTATAGAGACTATAGAGAAGTCAGTTCTGTGTGCGGGCTGGTTGCATCTATAGAGACTATAGGGGGTCAGTTAATGGCAGGGCTGGTTTCGTCTATAGAGACTATAGGGGGGTGAGTTAATGGCAGGGCTGGTAACATCTATAGAGACTATAGGGGGGTCAGTTAATGGCAGGGCTGTAGCATCTATGAGACTATAGGGGGGTCCAGTTAATGGCAGGGCTGGTAACATCTATAGAGACTATAGGGGGTCAGTTAATGGCAGGGCTGGTAACATCATAGAGACTATAGGGGGGTCAGTTAATGGCAGGGCTGGTAACATCTATAGAGACTATAGGGGGGTCGGTTAGTGGCAGGGCTGGTAGCATCTATAGAGACTATAGGGGGGTCAGTTAATGGCAGGGCTGGGTAACATCTATAGAGACTATAGGGGGTCAGTTATTACTTGGCAGGGCTGGTAAATCTATAAGACTATAGGGTCAGTGCGGCAGGCTGTAACATCTATAAACCATAGGAGGTCAGTTAATGGCAGGCTGGTAACATCTATAGAGACTATGGGGTCAGTTATGGCAGGACTGGTAACATCTATAAATATAGGTCATAATGGCAGGGCTGTACATTATAACAAAGGTCGGTTAATGGCAGGAGCTGGTAGCATCTATAGAGACTATAGGAGGGGTCAGTTAATGGCAGGGCTGGTAACATCTATCCTGAGAGACTATAGGAGGGTCAGTTAATGGCAGGGCTGGTAGCATCTATAGAGACTATCGGGGGTCAGTGTGTGGCAGGGCTGGTAGTGTGCATCTGATAGAGACTATAGGAGGGTAGTTTTGGCGGCTGTAACATCTATGAGTGCATACATTGGACTCCTAGGTTGCCCTGCTGTTCCTTAATTGACAACGTATTAGGTCTTAGCGGCCGTGAGTGCTCCGTTTACAGTAGATGATTGATTGGATGGAAGGGTGTTTGCTTTCCGTTGGATCAAGTTCAAAGTGTGAAAGACAGACAGACAGAGAAGAGAGAGAGAGAGAGGAATGTTTTGAAACTGGAATGGTGGAAATTCAAACCAAACACTAGTGGCAAACAGAGCATGAAATTCCTAATAAAAGCAGATAGAGCTGGAACACCACTATCTGGTCACTTAGAGGTGAGGGGTTGGAAATGGGAACCGCGTCTCAAATGTCACACTATTCCACTTTATACCACCCTATTCCCCCATCGTGCTCTGATCAAAAGTATTGCACTACAAATGGAATAGGGTGCCAGTTTTGGGACACGTGACCCCAGTCTCTCTCTCCTGATTGGGTAGCAGTGCTACTGGCAGCGTATTAGTCACAGAACCATTTCTAGAGAGGCAATTATAGGATCTATAGCCAGTGTGGCCTGGCATTATGTCAACATGTCCCACTCCACCTAACCCAGGTGCAGTTAACAAGAGACCGTTCCCTCCCTTTTTTAATGAAAAAGCGTGAACATTTCCCAAACATGCTGAAACAATGAAAAAGCTTCAGGAGAGAGGTTATATCAGGGTGGAGTGTGAGTCCCAGGGCTGGATGTGCTGCTGTGCGGTTTTCTCCTTCCAGTTAGTGGCTCGTTTGCCTTTATTTATTTTATATGTGATTTTTAAATAAAAGTAGCTGTCAGATCAACTCTTTTTTAATTTTTCTGTGTTTTTGACTTGTGTTGTGGGTTGCTTTCCTAAAAGCAGTAATCATTGATCCTCTTGATATGCTAGTTCACTGTTATTTCTGATTTTGCTTTACAATACCCTCTTTGCGGTCCGTATTTACCTGCTTCCCGCCTGTTGTGTTCAGGTCCTGTGTTTCCGGTCCCCTTTCCGGCTCTGTTTTAATCCTCTTTTGACACGGTCCTCTGTTTGCTGCCAGTGTTTTGGTAGCGGGGAGTCCTTCTGGCACAAAATAGAAATTTTGCGCAGCGCTTGTTGGTTTGCTGCAGTGGTGGTGGCTTTAGCCTGACTGTGTTTGTGTTCCAAATGTCACCCTGTCCCTCTATATAGTGCACTTGTTTTGGCCCAGGCCCATAAGAATAGGATGCAGCCTCTGTGGTCAGTGGAGTAGACGGCAGTGGCGCTGGCCTCCATCCCTCACTTCACTGTGAGGCGGGCGTGGAGATCAGCCGGCGTTCATGGCTGGCTCCATGGAACACAGCATCGCGCAAAGAATTTTTCTTTCCCGTTTCCCGCAACAGCGCAGAACACAACACAACAACAGGTTGGGGAGCAGCAGCCAAACAGCACAGATCAGAATGAATTTTAGTTTTTTACCGTACACTAACTATTTTTTTGCTGAGTTTTGAAGAGACTGGGGTTGGAGAGTGGAGGAGTGCAGGGGTGACTGAAACCCAGTAAGAGCGTGGGATGTTCTGTCTGTAGTAGACCCATAACCACACACCTTGAAGAGGGCGGCTGTTTGATTTAACGCGGTATCAAGTCTAGTGCATTTCCCCTCTACCTCCCGGATAGCCCCAAGGATGCGTCTGTGTTAAACCACAAGGATGATAATACTAGAGTTCTTTGCATTTCATATCCTACCTCCGGTCATTTGGTGTGGCAGGGCTAGGAATCCACCACTGCCTGGCTGTGGCTGTTTGGCTACTATCCTACAAATAGAGCCGCCCGTTCCCTTAAGTAGTGCACTTGCTTTTGGCTCAGGGGCTCCACTGCAGGGTCTCACTACAGTGTGTGTTTGGGACACACCTGGCGCTGGCTGGCCCCTGCCTCAGTGATTGCTATTCAGGACCAGTTGGTCCTGCCTTGCCCGCCCAGCCCCTGACCTAGCTGGAGCCCGTAGGGACTAGCTGTCAGCCCAGTCACTTCCCCTCTCTGGCTGTGTCCCCACCCGTTATTCCTATATAGTGCACTACCTTTGCCCAGAGCCCCACAGGGTATTGCACTATACAGGGAATAGGGTGTTATTTGGGACGCACTTGCTGTCAGCCCAGTCATTTCACTCCTCACAGACGGACGACCGATATCCTGCCTCTCTGTCCTCACGCTAGTGTTGGGGAGAAACATTTATAGCAGTTACATATCGGGGACGATGTATCGTTTGACAATTCGCGAATATTATTTTTGCACTTATTGGCTGTACCTGCACCAAAACTCCATATTTTTCCTTAATTTTTTGTTATTTTTATTTAACCTTTATTTAACTAGGCAAGTCAAAGGTAAGAACAAAATCCTTATTTACAATGATGGAAACCCCGACGGCTGGGTCAATTGTGGCCACCCTATGACTCCTAATCAAGGCTGGATTGTGATACAGCCTGGAATCGAACCAGGGTCTGTGAGTGACGCCTCTAGCCCTGAGATATTGTGCCTTAGAACGGCTGCGCCACTCGGGAGCTTGTTCTTCCTGTATTAATGATTAGGATGTTGTGTTTCTGTTCTGTGTTCTTCCTGTATTAATGATTTGATGTTGTGTTTCTGTTCTGTGTTCTTCCTGTATTAATGATTAGGATGTTGTTGTGTTTCTGTTCTGTGTTCTTCCTGTATTAATGATTAGGTTGTTGTGTTTCTGTTCTGTGTTCTTCCTGTATTAATGATTAGATGGTTGTTCTGTGTTCTTCCTGTATTAATGATTGTGATTTGTGTTTTTCTGTTCTGTGTTCTTCCTGTATCAATGATTAGGATGTTGTGTTTCTGTTCTGTGTTCTTCCTGTATTAATGAGGTTAGAATGTTGTTGTGTTTCTGTTCTGTGTTCTTCCTGTATTAATGATTAGGATGTTGTGTTTCTGTTCTGTGTTCTTCCTGTATTAATGATTAGGATGTTGATTGTGTTTCTGTTCTGTGTTCTTCCTGTATTAATGATTAGGGTTGTGTTTCTGTTCTGTGTTCTTCCTGTATTAATGATTAGCTATGATGTTGTAGTGTTTCAGGCTTCATATTCCAGTCAGTCTTTTTATCTCAATGGCCAATACATAGCATCAGCAAACCCAGGGTTTATATACGTCATTGATCTCAACCACGTCGCCCTCAAAAATGTCTTATCAATTCCAGTCGTGACACACAACCTCATTACTTTCTTTGATTCCGCAATCACAGTTGTCTTTGAAGAGAGTATTACTGCCGTCCATCTACCTCTCTCCTTTCCACGTAACTGCTTGAGAAAATGGCACCCTTTACTCCCTATATAGTTGCACTACTTTTTTCCCAGAGCCCCATGGAATAAATAGGAGGCCATTTGGGATGCAAACCACGGCGTCAGCATCCTGTGTTGGATGGCAGCCCTGTCCTGTCAATCAGGTCTCCCTCTGGCAAGGTTAAGACAACCATCCACCTGGTGGCCGGCGCTGCTCGGGATGGAGCCTAATGGACTGGAATTGACATGATTAGGGGCCTCCACCTTATGGAGCCTAATGGACTGGAATTGACGGCGATTAGGGGGCCTCCACCTTGATGGACTGCCTAATGGACTGGGAGTTGACGTGATTAGGGGCCTCCACCTTGATGGAGCCTAATGGATGGAATTGACATGATTAGGGGCACTCCCACCTTGATGGAGCAATGGACTAATTGACATGATTAGGGGCCTCCACCTGATGGAGCCTAATGGACTGGAGTTGACATGATTAGGGGCCTCCACCTGATGGAGCCTAAATGGACTGGAGTTGACATGATTAGGGGCCTCCACCTTGATGGAGCCTAATGGACTGGAGTTGACATGATTAGGGGCCTACGCTGATGGAGTTGCAGGTAACACAGAGACTGCTTCTGAAATGGCTCCTATTCCCTATATAGTGCTATGGGGCCCTGGTCAAAAAGTAGTGCACTATATAGGGAATAGTGCCATTTGGGGACGCTGACGATTTGATTTTTAATGGGTTAGAATTACAAGGGGGCTGGCTGGGCCCGGCGGACTAAATCTGTTCGTTGGCCATTCATACGTCTCGTTCTCACTGACCTTCATGGTCGCGCTAGCTAAGGTTAATTCTCTCTTGTTCGTTCGTTCGTTCACTCTCTCTCTTTCTAGCTCTTTCTCTCTCTTCACCCCCCACCCTCTCTCACCCTCTTTCTGTTTCTCTTCCCTCTCTTTCTCCCTCTCTCTCTCTTCCTCTCTCCCTCTCTGCTCTCCTAATTCTTCATTGCTTGTTCTCCACACTCCCCGACACCTGATTTTAGTTGGGCTGTTATGGCGGACGCAGTCGTGGACAGTCAGTAATTGAAAGATACAGTATGCTAAGTTTGAATTAAAAAGGAATGTACTGATAACCGTGAAGTGAAAATGAGTCCATTGCTGTGTACAAATTGTTTCCAGGTATTCTGGCCTTATTTTTCCAATCGAAAGTGTGGGTGGGTGATTCCTCACTCCTTTGCCCTTTTACCACCTCAACACCTTTTTGGAATAGGTCAGACTTCTTACATGCTCTGAATTGTATATATCGTGCGTCAACAAAAACATGGCAAAGAGTGGGAGACCTTGTTGTTTCTGAAAGACTTTTGTACACAGCTTATGACCCCAAATAGCACCCTATTCCCTATATAGTGCGCTACTTTTTGACCAGAGCCGGGATTGGGATGCAACCACAACGTTTGTCCGGCCTTAGTCCCAGGGGACAGATCTAGTCCCCCGTATCCATCTTGAAGTTCTTTTGGTTGACTAATAACTTCTGGATGATCTTTGACTGTGTTCAGTAATGACCTTTCAGAATGAATAATTGATATGACACTGGGCTTGGTGACTGAGCCTCCATCCAGTCCATTGGTAAAGCTAGACGGAAAGGAATCGGCCTCCGCCAAGTGGGACCTGTTGTTGTAGGTGTATAGCCCCCCGTGTTGCTCAGTTGGTAGAGCATGGTGCTTGCAACGCCAGGTTGTTGTGTGGTTCGATTCCCACGGGGGGCAGTATGGTAGAAAATGTATGCACTCACTAAACTGTAAGTCGCTCTGGATAAGAGGGGTCTGCTAAAATGACTAAAATGTATTTAACACACGTCTTATTGTTTATAGTTCCACTTACACTGTTCTGTTCATGGCTTTTTCAGTTGAATGGAACACGTTTTATAAAAGAATACATCTAAATCAACTTGTAATTGGTGTGGAAAAACAGAGGTGGAGTTAAACGTATAAAATCCTCAATGTGTGTTGGCCTGCTGAAATAGAATTAGACTGGTTTAGTGGCAGGTAGCCGAGTGGTAAGAGCGTTGTGCCAGTAACCGAAAGGTCGCTGGTTCTAATCCCCGAGCCGACTAGGTGAAAAATCTGTCGACGTGCCCTTGAGCAAGGGCACTTAACCCTAATTGCTCCTGTAAATCGCTCTGGATAAGAGCGTCTGCTAAAATGACTAAAATGTAAAAAAATAGTCTGTCTGGTGGGGAATGGAAGTGGTGTGTTCTTGGGGAGGGTGGTGGAGATGGGGGGTGTGTGTGTGTGTCAGGTGGGATATTTGTGGGGAATGAAGTGTGAGTGTGTCATGTGTGTTTATGTTGAGTGTTCTGCTCTAATGGGGCCTCGACTCTCACATTAGGAGAACTGGCTTCACCATCTAAATCCGCTCACAGTGCAAATGGAATGGGATTTTAAAGAGGAGGGATGTCATGAATACAGCCAGCTTTGATGAGATGCCAGCCCAAGGGGTGGGTGTGTGCAGGTTGTTCTGGATCAAAAAAGGGGCTTGAGGGCGGGGCAGGGGGCGTGGCGGGGGAGGCACGGTCGGCCCTTTTGAAGTGGCTGATTTTTAGAGGCCCCCGTCTTGGAGGAAACACTGGCTTATAGACAAAACGGTTCAAGAGCAAGAGCCAAATTCACAGGATTCAACATGCCACATTGGCTTCACAAACCGCCAGAAGCTTCTGTTTACCACAGAGAGAGTTTGATTCTATCTGTTCTCCTCTACCTTGCCTGGCTGGCAAAGTACCAACAACAAAAAACATATCTGGTTTTGAATCTGAATTTAGAGAACTACATTTTTAAACTGAATCTGAATACGTCTGATAAGTTGAATATATGAAACTTTGATAAACTTGAAATGATAGTTTGTAAACTTGATACACGGACAATGAATGCAATATCTACCATATTGAAATTGAATATATAAATAGAATTTAAAAACTGAATGCATTATTCATTCAATTCAGTCTCAAATCATGAAATACAAGTTCAGTTTATGAATTCAAGGATTAAATTCATGCATTACACATTTTTTGTTGTTGTTGCAATATTGTAACTTTTTGGGCGACACGACCAAATTCACACAGAAATGTGAGTTATGGATCTGTCATTCTCAATGAAAGCAAGTCTAAGATGTGGTAGATCTGTTCTATGTGCCATTTCTATACTTCCTGTTAAGTTATGTTTTTTAATTTTCGTTTTTTACATCACCTTCAAACAGCTGAAAAATACAATATTTTGGGTTATGGAAAAGTTTCACAGCGATTTTAGATGCTACAATGATTATCTACACTATACTTGCATGTTTTGTCACATAAACTGAAATTAAGCGAACTACTCAAATTTGAGCAGCCAGGAAATGGCGGTAGCGATTTCTGCATAATGCACCTTTTTTTAAAATTTTTATTCAATATCCTAATACAAAATTATGGAAATGAAATACAATTTCTGTTGACATTTGAAATCACTCCATATCTGTGGGTCTACATTTTTATTTATGCGTCTCTTTTAATATTGAACTCAGTAGCAACTATTTTACAACCCGGATATTTCATATGGCTTTACGATACTGAGCGCACGAAAACGTGCAATTTGCCCATCAGCCATTGTGAGTGCATAGGTAGCGTGCTACAACTGCAACGTTATTTATCATTACATTTACTGTTAGATGAATACATGGCTGCTAGCAGTGGGTATTTATATTTAGTGTTAGGCGATCTAGCTAATGTGTTTCTCGTGTGGTGAAATGGCACCAAAATAAATGACCGTATGATGTTAGTGCACCTAAAGATGTACAATTCTGGAGCCCTATTTTTAACAGTATATAAAATATAACCATACCTTCTTGTCAAATCACAATTCATGACATCACTGGATTAGGTTGAACGTCAACATCTTGACTCATGCGTTTTCTGCTTGGACATGTTAGATGAAACGACTTAGTTTCTTGAATAACCATGTCAGTAGTCTATAACAGTTTAAAGCATTGTGAATTACTTTTATAAGGTGATTTCTAATTATTTCTATTGCATGACGCCACCCAGAAAATTGGGTGCTATCAAATCATGGGCTGGTGTGACCCAAATCATGGGCTGGTGTGACCCAAATCATGGGCTGGTGTGACCCAAATCATGGGCTGGTGTGACCAAATCATGGGCTGGTGTGACCCAAATCATGGGCTGGTGTGACCCAAATCATGGGCTGGTGTGACCAAATCATGGGCTGGTGTGACCAAATCATGGGCTGGTGTGACCCAAATCATGGGCTGGTGTGACCAAATCATGGGCTGGTGTGACCAAATCATGGGCTGGTGTGACCAAATCATGGGCTGGTGTGACCAAATCATGGGCTGGTGTGACCAAATCATGGGCTGGTGTGACCCAAATCATGGGCTGGTGTGACCCAAATCATGGGCTGGTGTGACCCAAATCATGGGCTGGTGTGACCCAAATCATGGGCTGGGTGACCCAAATCATGGGCTGGTGTGACCAAATCATGGGCTGGTGTGACCCAAATCATGGGCTGGTGTGACCAAATCATGGGCTGGTGTGACCCAAATCATGGGCTGGTGTGACCAAACCATGGGCTGGTGTGACCAAATCATGGGCTGGTGTGACCCAAATCATGGGCTGGTGTGACCAAATCATGGGCTGGTGTGACCCAAATCATGGGCTGGTGTGACCCAAATCATGGGCTGGTGTGACCAAATCATGGGCTGGTGTGACCCAAATCATGGGCTGGTGTGACCAAATCATGGGCTGGTGTGACCCAAATCATGGGCTGGTGTGACCAAATCATGGGCTGGTGTGACCCAAATCATGGGCTGGTGTGACCCAAATCATGGGCTGGTGTGACCAAATCATGGGCTGGTGCGACCCAAATCATGGGCTGGT
This sequence comes from Coregonus clupeaformis, assembly GCF_020615455.1. Classification (NCBI taxonomy): domain Eukaryota; kingdom Metazoa; phylum Chordata; class Actinopteri; order Salmoniformes; family Salmonidae; genus Coregonus; species Coregonus clupeaformis. Next base: position 46,946 of record NW_025535009.1, read on the forward strand.
GTGACCCAAATCATGGGCTGGTGTGACCCAAATCATGGGCTGGTGTGACCCAAATCATGGGCTGGTGTGACCCAAATCATGGGCTGGTGTGACCCAAATCATGGGCTGGTGTGACCCAAATCATGGGCTGGTGTGACCCAAATCATGGGCTGGTGTGACCCAAATCATGGGCTGGTGTGACCCAAATCATGGGCTGGTGTGACCCAAATCATGGGCTGGTGTGACCCAAATCATGGGCTGGTGTGACCCAAATCATGGGCTGGTGCGACCAACTCAGTTTGTGGTATCAAGGGAACATGTTAGTCTACAGCCCTGTCAAGGGGTGGGATTTGTAATCTGCTGCTGAGTGCTGTGTTCTTCTGCCGATTGACTGTTGGGAAGAGACATTTACATTTACATTTTCGTCATTTAGCAGACGCTCTTATCCAGAGCGACTTACACATGTTTTTTTTTGGTGGGGTAAGGGGGTGGGTAGAAGGGATTACTTTATCCTACCCCCAGGTATTCCTTAAAGAGGTGGGGGTTTCAAGTGTCTCCGGAAGGTGGTGAGTGACTCCGCTGTCCTGGCGTCGTGAGGGAGCTTGTTCCACCATTGGGGTGCCAGAGCAGCGAACAGTTTTGACTGGGCTGAGCCGGAACTTATGCTTCCGCAGAGGTAGGGGGCCAGCAGGCCAGAGGTGGATGAACGCAATGCCCTCGTTTGGGTGTAGGGGACTGATCAGAGCCTGAAGGTGCGGAGGTGCCGTTCCCCTCACAGCTCCGTAGGCAAGCACCATGGTCTTGTAGCAGATGCGAGCTTCAACTGGAAGCCAGTGGAGTGTGCGGAGGAGCGGGGTGACGTGAGAGAACTTGGGAAGGTAGAACACCAGACGGGCTGCGGCGTTCTGGATGAGTTGTAGGAGTTTAATGGCACAGGCAGGGGAGCCCAGCCAACAGCGAGTTGCAGTAATCCAGACGGGGAGATGACAAGTGCCTGGATTAGGACCTGTGCCGCTTCCTGTATATGACCTACCTCACCAGTAGTTTCAGCCAATAACATGACCTACCTCACCAGTAGTTTCAGCCAATAACATGACCTACCTCACCAGTAGTTTCAGCCAATAACATGACCTACCTCACCAGTAGTTTCAGCCAATAACATGACCTACCTCACCAGTAGTTTCAGCCAATAACATGACCTACATCACCTGTAGTTTCAGCCAATAACATGACCTACCTCACCAGTAGTTTCAGCCAATAACGTGACCTACCTCACCAGTAGTTTCAGCCAATAACGTGACCTACCTCACCAGTAGTTTCAGCCAATAACATGACCTACCTCACCAGTAGTTTCAGCCAATAACATGACCTACATCACCTGTAGTTTCAGCCTCTCTGTATCTGCAGTCTGGTTTTCTGTCTATTTTTCCTCTGGGGTCCGCTGTGTTACACCTTTAGGGTGCGTCCCAAATGTCACTATATTCCCTAAAAGTAGTGCACTATATATAGAGAATAGGGTGCCATTTGGGACGATCTTCCAGCGTTTGTTTTCTCTGGTCTCCTAGTTAATGGGATAGCTGCATTTGGCTGGCTGTTATTTCATCCAACCTCCCTCTCATTTCCCTCTTTATTTCTTGTAATAGTTCGTCCAACTTGTACTGAACCTGCTGATCAGGCTGCTAAAGCATCGGTCCTGCTAGCTGTCTGCCATGTGGATTGTGATTTCCCCCTTGCTTTCTCAAAGCTGAACTAACTGGAAAAAGCTGTATTCTTTCTGTCACAGTGGGGAGAAAACAACATTGTATTTGCAATGTTGACATTTCTGAATAAGTCATTTTGGGGCTGGGTTTCGAGACTGGAGGATATTGTTAGGGCTGTCATATAATTGAACATAAAACGTGTAACCGATGGTTATGGAAGACTCATAACCGTTAAAAAAATTAACATTATTTTACTTTTTTGGAGCGAACAGCTGACTGTAGACGCGACAGCTGGGCATTCGTGTGGCTGAGTCCGTTTCTGCAGTGTCATGGACTCTTAACAACGTGATGAAACAAACAAGGTGTTGTAGCAAACACGTTTTCGGTTGCCTAGGCAACGCCTCCCTCCCCTTTTTTAGCAGCAGCGCACATAGAAATGTAATGAATATTTAATTGTATTTACAGTTTTTGCTATTCGAACTGTTATTACGGTGACCGCGGTCATTTTGGCTGGCCAATTACCATCATCCCAAAATTCCATGACCGTCACAGCCCTAGATATTGTTGCTTTTTAGGGATCTTGATTTCACGACGCCAGTATCGAGATACAACGCTATAGCTTGCGAAATACACACGTGACTCTGGGTGACAACGTGAGGCAGTTTTTTTCCCCAACATTAGGACTGGGTTTCCTCCAAGACATTCAATCCGCTTCATGTTTTTTGTTTCCTTTTGCTTCCTTACTTCCTAGTATCGTGAGACTTGGTATCGAGACAACACAAATGTTTATCTTAGTCAGAGCTTTAGGGATCTTATGGATATTAGTCAGTTTGTTAGTCTCCCTCCTCTCCCTCTCAATTCCTGGGTCTGTTAAGTGTCTTGTTGGCCAGGACCGGAGGTCTTGCAGATGGTGAGGCTGCTGGTGGTGGGCCTTGGAGAGACTGGTTGGAGAATTTCCTAACGTAGTGCACTACTTTTTGACAGGAGCCCACAGCAATTTAAGGCTCAGCTAGAGTCTGGAGTCTCTGGGTAAAGGCTGCCAGCCATGGAAGAGGAGCTGGGAGCATCACTGTGGGGAAGTTAATTATTTTCTGCCGTTGACATGGACACCACTCTGTAGTGTTGCACGGTATCCCAAACTTCGATAGTATCATTTGTCTTGCATTCGGTACTAGAATTTGTTACTTTCGGTACTTCTGTCAAATGTGTCTCACGGATCAGGGCCGTCTATCAGCCCCTTATTATAGCGTTTTTATTTGCTGAAATGTGTGCCTTTGCCCGACCTATTAAAAGGGACAGGCGGCTATTTGAGACTACGCCGTTAAATGTAAGTTTCATGGTAAATGCATTTGTGCCTAACCTAATTAAGACTTTTGGGTAGCTCTCTTGTGTTCTCAGAAGTGAGAGAGAGTGAGAGAGTGAGAGAGTGAGTGAGAGTGAGAGAGAGTGAGTGAGAGTGAGTGAGTGAGTGAGTGAGTGAGTGAGTGAGTGAGTGAGTGAGTGAGTGAGTGAGTGGGAGTGGTGAGTGGTGAGTGAGTGAGTGAGTGAGTGGTGAGTGAGTGAGTGAGTGAGTGAGTGAGTGGTGAGTGAGTGAGTGGAGTGAGTGAGTGAGTGAGTGAGTGAGTGAGTGAGTGAGTGAGTGAGTGAGTGAGTGAGTGAGTGAGTGAGTGAGTGAGTGAGTGAGTGAGGTGAGTGGTGGTGAGTGAGTGGGTGGAGTGGTGAGTGAGTGAGTGAGTGAGTGAGGGTGGTGAGTGAGTGAGTGAGTGAGTGGTGAGTGAGTGAGTGAGTGAGTGAGTGAGTGAGTGAGTGAGTGAGTGGTGGTGAGTGAGTGAGTGAGTGAGTGAGTGAGTGAGTGAGTGAGTGAGTGAGTGGTGGTGAGTGAGTGAGTGAGTGAGTGAGTGGAGGAGTGAGTGAGTGAGTGAGTGAGTGAGTGAGTGAGTGAGTGAGTGAGTGAGTGAGTGAGTGAGTGAGTGAGTGAGTGAGTGAGTGAGTGAGTGAGGAGTGAGTGAGTGAGTGAGTGAGTGAGTGAGTGAGTGAGTGAGTGAGTGAGTGAGTGAGTGGTGAGTGAGTGAGTGAGTGAGTGAGTGAGTGTAGCCGGTCAATTAATGGCCTCTCCTGGACCTCTAGTTGCTAACAGTTGGCACTTGTCTAACTCTTACCCTCATTTTTCGCTTGTCAAACTAATCAAGCTGTGAAAACGCTTTTCTTTTTTTCCCCCCTAAACGAAGGTCATTTCCAGTTTTGGGAGTGATTCCCTGATCGATCCAGCTACTACATGTTTTATAGTGAACCGTGTCAATACGCTTTGACTTCCCTTTAATGAAGTAAGACTGATGGGGGGAGTTGCATGGTCGAGCCAAACTCCAATAACCACCACAGTGTGTGTCTCTCAGTGCGTGCATGTTTAGGAGATGGTGTTTTTGTTTCGGTCGCTGGCAGGAGAGTCGAGAGTGTGTGTGTACTGTTAATAGCACAAGTAAGAAAGGTAGGGAGGTTGCGAAAATGTACAGTTGTAGTTTGACCGACTATAATGTTGTCTACCTTGTCACAACACAACTGATTGGCTGAAGATAGCCCTATTTGGTAAAATACCAAGTCCATATTATGGCAAGAACAGCTCAAATAAGCAAAGAGAAACGACAGTCCATCATTACTTTAAGACATGAAGATCAGTCAATCCGGAACATTTCAAGAACTTTGAAAGTCTCTTCAAGTGCAGTCGCAAAAACCATCAAGCGCTATGATGAAACTGGCTCTCATGAGGACCGCCACAGGAAAGGAAGACCCAGAGTTACCTCTGCTGCAGAGGATAAGTTCATTAGAGTTACCAGCCTCAGAAATTGCAGCCCAAATAAATGCTTCACAGAGTTCAAGTCACAGACACATCTCAACATCAACTGTTCAGAGGAGACTGCGTGAATCAGGCCTTCATGATCGAATTGCTGCAAAGAAACCACTACTAAAGGACACCAATAATAAGAAGAGACTTGCTTGGGCTAAGAAACACGAGCAATGGACATTAGACCGGTGGAAATTTGTCCTTTGGTCTGGAGTTAAAAAATTTTAGATTCTTTGTTTCCAACCGCCATGTCTTTGTGAGACACGGTGTGGGTGAATGGACGATCTCCGCATGTGTGGTTCCCACCGTAAAGCATGGAGGAGGAGGTGTTATGGTGTGGGGGTGCTTTGCTGGTGACTTAGTCTGTGATTTATTTAGAATTAACCAGCATGGCTACCACATCATTCTGCAGCGATACGCTATCCCATCTGGTTTGGGCTTAGTATGACTATCATATGTTTTTCAACAGGACAATGACCCAACACACCTCCAGGCTGTGTAAGGGCTATTTGACCAAGAAGGAGAGTGATGGAGTGCTGCATCAGATGACCTGGCCTCCACAATCCCCCGACCTCAACCCATCTGAGATGGTTTGGGATGAGTCGGACCGCAGAGTGAAGGAAAAGCTAACAAGTGCTCAGCATATGTGGGAACTCCTTCAAGACTGTTGGAAAAGCATTCCAGGTGAAGCTGGTTGAGAGAATGCCAAGAGTGTGCAAAGCTGTCATCAAGGCAAAGGGTGGCTATTTGAAGAATCTCAAGTATAAAATATATTTTGATTTGTTTAACACTGTTTTTGGTTAGTACATGATTCCATATGTGTTATTTCATAGTTTTGATGTCTTCACTATTATTCTACAATGTAAAAAATAGTAAAAACGAATAAATAACATTGAACAAGTAGTTGTGTCCAATCTTGACTGGTGCTGTATGTATGTATGTATGTATGTATAAATATATATGATATATATATATGGAATAGGTATGGTGCCATTTGGGATGAGCATTCTCTATTCTACTTTGGTAAATTATGCTAATTAGGCTAAATTATCAATTAAACGTCTCAATCATCCAACTGGGAATTTCAACTCGGGAACTCCCGCCTCTTTCTAGAGCTCCGACTTTCCTACCTGAAGAAAACTGACGTCATGATTTGACCTGGTATCTTTCAGTTCCCCTGTTGTCTTGAAAGCACCATAAAAGTTAATGGTACACTTTTTGCCAGCTCTTATCTGTTTCAACCTGGATTATATGCTCTCTTCTGCATTTAAAAACCAAATATCAACAACAGGTTAGATGTGACAGCAGAGATGAGGTGTGCACTGTCGACCACGCCCCCTGACTTTGAGAAGCTCCGTCGCGTCATGCATCAAAGCCACACCCATCTCATTAGTGGGGGTGAGATAAGATGCATGATGTCAGACTAATTTGCAATAGACTGTCATAGACCCACATTTAAAAGTATGTGATGGTGAGTTAAGAAGACAATCAGAAACTGATATAGAATGTTTTTCAATTGACTACCATAGCCCCAAATAAATAAAAAAGTAGACATTGGCTGTTAATTACGTAATTCTTTCCACATGGTTGGGGTCGTGAGAATCATATCCAAAATGGGGTTGTTGGCCAAAGCACTTCGGAAACCCCTGGCCCACACCAAATAACTGCATTATTTTCATGGTCAGTGGACATACATTGATCAAGTGATTTCAGCTATGTGAGGGTAGCCTCACGATCTCTCAATATTGGCCACCATTAATTGGATATTTGAGTAATGTAAAATAAAAGGTGAGCTATACCTGACAAGTATGAGTGGTTTTAGGTTTTGATATTACGGATGGATGGTCAGTCCTTACGTCCATAGCTCTGTCTAGGAATTTGAGTGGTTACGTTTCTCCAGCCCTCAGCTTTGTTATTGTTTCAACTGCCGATCGCCTCACTTCCGCCTCTCTATGATCTGATTCGCCTCTCTATGATCTGATTCGCCTCTCTATGATCCGATTCGCCGCTCTATGATCCGATTCGCCTCTCTATGATCTGATTCGCCTCTCTATGATCTGATTCGCCTCTCTATGATCTGATTCGCCTCTCTATGATCTGATTCGCCCCTCTATGATCTGATTCGCCGCTCTATGATCTGATTCGCCTCTCTATGATCTGATTCGCCTCTCTATGATCTGATTCGCCTCTCTATGATCTGATTCGCCTCTTGTGTGGAAAAGGAGAGTACCCCTAATGAATTTGGAATAGTTCCAAACCAGTTTAAAAAAACTGCACAATTCGACGTTCCGTTTCGCCATTAGTTTAACTTTCTAATTATGGACCAACTTTGGGACCAAGAGAAGCTTTGGTGACACCGAGGAGCAGTTGGCTACGAAGCTGTCAGAACTCGAAGCGTAATAGGCCTACACGTTTTTGTGGGATGGTTATTTGCGTCTAGCGATTTTGATTTCGTCTCGAGTCGATCGTTGACAGAAATGACATTTGAATGCATAATTTTTGTCATAACTTGCCTTCTTTTTTTTTTTTTTTTTTAGTGTTTTCAGATGTAGTCCCCCCGCCTGGGCGTAGCTACTGTAAGCCTCCCAAACAGCACCCTGTTCTGGTCAAAAGTAGTGCACTATGTCGGAGGGAATAGGGTGCCATCGAGGACACGTCCACTGCGTTGTGCTGCAGTGTGTCTTTGTAAATTGTCAGGTTGTGGGCGTTGTATAGTGGAGTTAGACAGTACTCCTTCCTTTTTAGGTTCAATAGTTATGCGTCCAATTATCCTGTCATATGTATATATGCACATATTTCTTCCTCAACTCGCTGGGCTAATCGTTGAATTGATCTGAGGGAGAGAAATATTTCATTTGGTTACTCTGCTGGCTCTCTGCCTGGCTGAGAGTAGTTTGTTCCCAAATGGAAGTTGTAAAAATGTTAATCCCAGAAACTCATTAGCGGTCTGCTTTGACAGGTTGACATGTTTTACGCTCTGCCTTGTGGGTTTTATGGTAATTATAGGCCTGATGTATTGATTGATGCTTCTGGTTCCTCCTGCGTAGCTCCGCTTCTCCGCTCCTCTGCTTGGCTCCAGCGATAGGAGACCAAAGTAACCTTTTTCCTTGTCAATATTTTCATGCACAGATGGAAATTGTTGATTGGTTCCAGTCTTTTTTTTTTTTTTTTTTTTTTTTTCGCGTCCGCGGTCGTCTTAAAAAAAAATCGTCAGCTCCTCCGTCTCGAGAATTGTTGAGTTAATGAGTTGATGGTCTCGGATAGGATATGCACATCTCTGCATGTGTGGGCCTTTCTGAGTCTCATGCCAGACGCCACTCAAACTGAGATGAAGTGAAACTGAAGAAGCAGGGGTTAAATCAAACAGGATTCAACAGTGGAATAGAGTTTTGGATACCAGTTAGTTTGCTTATGTTCTTTCTGTACGAGAACCCATTTCCCTTGCCTCAATTAGTGCATTGTATTTTGAAGTAAAAGCCAGGGGTGAACATTGGAACAATAGGATTAGTCTTTAGATTGCCTGATTTGTATACAGCACACCAGAGCCTTACTTTACATAGGCTATGGGTCTGTAGCACACTAGCATAGTCTGAGCCCTGAGCACAGTCCTGACTATTGGAGTTAAGGCGTTTGAATTCTGGCTGTGTTCTCTTTCCCCACCAGGAGAACATTAGCGTAGCTTTTACACTCTGCAGGGCCCAGTGAGAAATCAGGGTTTAACCTAGCGGAGAATGTCCTCTGTACACACAGGCTCACAGCAGCCAGGTAATAGGGCTCCACATTTACATGACACATTCATCCTGCTGGCCGGGCCAAACTGGGCTTTAGATTAATGCTCTGGAGCGTGGTGGATGTTTCTGTCGTTTTTCTCGTTCTATTTTTCTCAACAGTTTTTGTCAACTTTTTTGTAAAGCTTTTTGTAAAGAACTTGGTCCTCCTTAACTACAAGTGTTCCACAGGGCTCGGTTCTAGGCCCGCTCCTGTTCTCTCTACTGGTATTCCACAGGGCTCAGTTCTAGGCCCTCTCCTGTTCTCTCTACTGGTGTTCCACAGGGCTCAGTTCTAGGCCCTCTCCTGTTCTCTCTACTGGTGTTCCACAGGGCTCAGTTCTAGGCCCTCTCCTGTTCTCTCTACTGGTGTTCCACAGGGCTCGGTTCTAGGCCATCTCCTGTTCTCTCTGTACACTGTCACTTGGTTCTGTCATATGATATCCTCACATCATATTAACTCAGCACCATGCTGTTAATGATCTGAGGAGTAACAGCATATTAACTCAATATGATGCTGTTAATGATCTGAGGAGTAACATCATATTAACTCAATATGATGCTGTTAATGATCTGAGGAGTAACATCATATTAACTCAATATGATGCTGTTAATGATCTGAGGAGTAACATCATATTAACTCAATATGATGCTGTTAATGATCTGAGGAGTAACATCATATTAACTCAATATGATGCTGTTAATGATCTGAGGAGTAACATCATATTAACTCAATATGATGCTGTTAATGATCTGAGGAGTAACAGCATATTAACTCAATACGATGCTGTTAATGATCTGAGGAGTAACATCATATTAACTCAATATGATGCTGTTAATGATCTGAGGAGTAACATCATATTAACTCAATACGATGCTGTTAATGATCTGAGGATTAACATCATATTAACTCGGCACCATGCTGTCTTTTTAACTGTAGTCCTCACCTTGATTTGGTGAAATTAAATGGCTACATTTGACTTTTTGATTGATTATCTTGACTTGATTTTTCTTTCATCTTGATATGATTGCTCTGAAAACTGAAATGCTATGCACCTATTTTTTTCTTCAGTGTACATAACTGTTGCGTGTCCTGATATTTTTTTCTTCAGTGTATATAACTGTTGCGTGTCCTGATATTTTTGTGGTTTTTCTTTCCCCCACCTCTAGCATTTACACGTTAAAAACATTAAGGATGATGTGGTAAGACTTCTACATTTATTTTTCTCTTTTAGAAATCAGTCTGTTGTCCTGTTTGCCTCTCACTCTTCCCTTCTCTCACGTCACCTGGTCCGTACTGTTGAACACGTTCTTCCTTTCTCTTTCTTTACTGATGGTTTGTTCAGTTTCCAGTCTACAGTAGTGATGCTCCCATTACCAGACTAACATCGGAGGCTCATGGGAATGACTGTACGAACCCACGTTTCTCTCGCTCGTTTCTCTCTCGTTTCTCTCTCTCTGTCTCTCTGTCTCTCTCTGCTCTCTCTCTGTCTCTCTGTCTCTCTCTCTGTCTCTCTCTGTGTCTCTCTCTGTCTCTCTCTGTGTCTCTCTCTCTGTCTCTCTCTGTGTCTCTCTCTCTCTGTCTCTCTCTCTCTGTCTCTCTCTGTCTCTCTGTCTCTGTCTCTGTCTCTCTGTCTCTCTGTCTCTGTGTCTCTGTCTCTCTGTCTCTGTCTCTCTCTGTCTCTGTCTCTCTCTGTCTCTGTCTGTCTGTCTCTCTCTCTTCTTCCCTGCCTGTCTGTCTGCATGTCTCCTGCCTGTGTGAATGAGCCTGACTGCTATGTCACTTCCGTTAACAAGCGTCTAACGGAGTGCATATGGTGTCAGTCCGGGTTTGTGATATGCAGATCAGTTTGAGTGCGAAGCATGACATCGGAGTGGACCCTTCCCTGCCATGTCCTATTCTGCTGGAGGGAAGCATGACTTATAGAATTAGGTGGTCGGCAGTCGCAGTGCTGAGCGGTGAGTTGAGGAGTTCACCCTATTCCCTGTGTAGCGCCCTACTGTTGTCCAAGGCTCATATTGGGCTCTGGTCAGAAGTAGTGCGTTACAGTATCTAGGTAATAGGGTGCCATTTGGGAAGCTAAAGGATTGTACATGAGCAGCTGTTCTTGACAGTGAAGACATTCCAAACGATACAGATGTCATCTCCCCGTGTAGCCTAATAGAATTTGTTGAGGAGCAATTTGTCTGAATTTTTTCGGCTTCTAGTCTCGGTCAGACTCTTTCCCCGTTAGGTCTGGACTGTTCCATGTGACTGCTGTTTGATAGCACCGTGACCGTAAATAAATGTATTGTTGATCCATAGTACCCAACAACGTCTTTCTGTACAACACAATGCCGCAGGTGATGCTGAGCCAGCCCTATCCAATCCACTGACTACGTCTACTCCAGCGTTGCCGGCCTTGAAACGCGACTGGGATTTCATTCAGCAACAGTTTTCCTCTTTCGCTGCCTCCCTCCTCATCTTCCCTCAATGTTTTTTATTTTCCTCCCTTCTGCTTCTCTTATTGGACCCGCTTTCATAATAACTTTCCATCTCAATTTGTAAGCCCCTTCCCTTCCTCAATAACACAATGTTTCTACCAAGCGAAACCCTTTGATATCTCTCCTCCCCTCTTCCCTCTCTCCTAAAACCCTCATGCTCTAAAAAAAAATTATTTTCAAATCCGTGTAAACTTCTATCCTCTTTGCAATCCTTTCCATCTTTTTGATCCTATCTCGTGTATCGATTGGCGTGACGGCGATCTGTGTCTGTTTGTGCCGAGGGGAGAAACAGAATTGTCTAATATCAGAGGCAGTGATCACGGCATGATGCCTGCGGAGCCAACAACACTGTGCTAAACCCCCCATCTCAAACACCACCGCTTGGCTCCAAACAAACACAGCACACACTGACGATAAACAGGAGGATGAATAGAAAGGGAACAGAGACGGGTAATAATGGAGGCCTTTTTGGACAGCCAATAGAAATGCTGACAATGTACAGAGAGAAACGCTCTTTAAATTCTACAAGTGTTTCAATCCATCCAGTCTTGCTACAGTGTTGGTGTGTGGCTGTGTTGGGGATATTTTGGCAGTCACTAAGTGTTGTTATGGTGTATTATCATACTGTCTGGGTGCTTAGTGGGTCACTAAGTGTTTATGGTGTATTATCATACTGTCTGGGTGCTTAGTGGGTCACTAAGTGTTATGGTGTATTATTATCATACTGTCTGGGTGCTTAGTGGGTCACTAAGTGTTATGGTGTATTATCATACTGTCTGGGTGCTTAGTGGGTCACTAAGTGTTATGGTGTATTATCATACTGTCTGGGTGCTTAGTGGGTCACTAAGTGTTATGGTGTATTATCATACTGTCTGGGTGCTAGTGGGTCACTAAGTGTTATGGTGTATTATCATACTGTCTGGGTGCTTAGTGGGTCACTAAGTGTTATGGTGTATTATTATCATACTGTCTGGGTGCTTAGTGGGTCACTAAGTGTTATGGTGTATTATCATACTGTCAGGGTGCTTAGTGGGTCACTAAGTGTTATGGTGTATTATCATACTGTCTGGGTGCTTAGTGGGTCACTAAGTGTTATGGTGTATTATTATCATACTGTCAGGGTGCTTAGTGGGTCACTAAGTGTTATGGTGTATTATCATACTGTCAGGGTGCTTAGTGGTCACTAAGTGTTATGGTGTATTATTATCATACTGTCTGGGTGCTTAGTGGGTCACTAGAGTGTTATGGTGTATTATTATCATACTGTCAGGGTGCTTAGTGGGTCACTAAGTGTTATGGTGTATTATCATACTGTCTGGGTGCTTAGTGGGTCACTAAGTGTTATGGTGTATTATTATCATACTGTCAGGGTGTTTAGTGGGTCACTAAGTGTTATGGTGTATTATCATACTGTCAGGGTGCTTAGTGGGTCACTAAGTGTTATGGTGTATTATTATCATACTGTCAGGGTGCTTAGTGGGTCACTAAGTGTTATGGTGTATTATCATACTGTCAGGGTGCTTAGTGGGTCACTAAGTGTTATGGTGTATTATCATACTGTCTGGGTGCTTAGTGGGTCACTAAGTGTTATGGTGTATTATTATCATACTGTCTGGGTGCTTAGTGGGTCACTAAGTGTTGTGGTGTATTATCATACTGTCAGGGTGCTTAGTGGGTCACTAAGTGTTATGGTGTATTATCATACTGTCTGGGTGCTTAGTGGGTCACTAAGTGTTATGGTGTATTATTATCATACTGTCAGGGTGCTTAGTGGGTCACTAAGTGTTATGGTGTATTATCATACTGTCAGGGTGCTTAGTGGGTCACTAAGTGTTATGGTGTATTATTATCATACTGTCTGGGTGCTTAGTGGGTCACTAAGTGTTATGGTGTATTATTATCATACTGTCAGGGTGCTTAGTGGGTCACTAAGTGTTATGGTGTATTATCATACTGTCTGGGTGCTTAGTGGGTCACTAAGTGTTATGGTGTATTATTATCATACTGTCAGGGTGTTTAGTGGGTCACTAAGTGTTATGGTGTATTATCATACTGTCAGGGTGCTTAGTGGGTCACTAAGTGTTATGGTGTATTATTATCATACTGTCAGGGTGCTTAGTGGGTCACTAAGTGTTATGGTGTATTATCATACTGTCAGGTGCTTAGTGGGTCACTAAGTGTTATGGTGTATTATCATACTGTCTGGGTGCTTAGTGGGTCACTAAGTGTTATGGTGTATTATTATCATACTGTCAGGGTGTTTAGTGGGTCACTAAGTGTTATGGT
>NW_025535009.1:65000-107500 GCF_020615455.1 Coregonus clupeaformis
TGTACTTTATACATAAGGACCACACAGTAAGGTGGACTTCAGCACCAATATAGAAATAAGTCTATGACATAATTGTGCTATCCTTGGTTTAATGCTGCTGTACTGCCGCTTGGATGTTTTTGCCTTTATTTTTATCTAATAAATCCATTTCGGGCTCTTTCCTTTATTTTTCTTTAGGTGATGCTTGCCTTGCCTTTTTCATGTTGATCTATGTCAATGTATCACAGCTTCGCTAACACCCAAACGTTAACAGTCAGGCTAGTATTAACCTTGAACCTTGACCTGTCTAACAAACAGCTTCGTCTGTCAGTAGGTCTTTAATTTGGCCCATAACCTTGTTTTATGAGAACATTAGTCTTATTCCTTTTCCCCTCCTTGTGCCTGTCTGTGTTCCTCAGCTGGACAGGTTTGCCAGTATCCGTATCCCGGGCAGTAAGAAGGAGCGTCCTCACCTCCCCCACGTCAAACACTCCTCTTCCTCTGAATGGTCCTCCTCTTCCTCCTCCGCTGAGTTTGAGGACCTGTCCTCCAAGATCACCTCAGAGAAGGAGATACTGGGCCTCTTCGAGAAGATGATGGTAGGTGATGGATGGATAGGGTGTGTGTGTGTGTGTGTGTGTGTGTGTGTGAGCTTGAGAAGATGATGATGATGATGATGATGATGATGATGATGGTATGGTATGTTATCAGGCTCCAGGGCATTTTCTCAGAGTCAGACATACTGACAGTTTCACATTCAAAATATATAACGGTACATGCTCTTTTTACCATAGGGGAAAATACACAGTGTGGTCCATTTTGCTCTTAGGTTATAACTAGAGGTCACAGTTATCGCTATGGTTATAACTAGAGGTCACAGTTATCGCTATGGTTATAACTAGAGGTCACAGTTATCGCTATGGTTATAACTAGAGGTCACAGTTATCGCGATGGTTATAACTAGAGGTCACAGTTATCGCTATGGTTATAACTAGAGGTCACAGTTATCGCTATGGTTATAACTAGAGGTCACAGTTATCGCTATGGTTATAACTAGAGGTCACAGTTATCGCTATGGTTATAACTAGAGGTCACAGTTATCGCTATGGTTATAACTAGAGGTCACAGTTATCGCTATGGTTTGAATTGGGCAACATTCAGAATTGTGATATTCCAACATACCAGCACGTATTACATCAGCTTGATATTAAATTGCTTGAATGCTTAAACTACGTCTTTGAAGCTTCCTGGTCCTGCAGACAGTTATGTTTTCTGTAATAAGTATGTCTTCACTACGTCTTTGAAGCTTCCTGGTCCTGCAGACAGTTATATTTTCTGTAATAAGTATGTCTTGCACATTTCTTTTATACATTTCCCCTCTTCAAAAGAAGAGAACTTCAGTTCGAAAAAAAACATCCAATCATAGAGTGACGACATCTCTTGGTCTCGTCCTCCATTTTGTTGCTGTGCTCAAAAGAACCTCCCATGATAAAGTTTCAAAACCAAACTCCGTCTTTGCAGCTTCATGGTCATGCAGACAGTTGCATTGTTAGACAGTTGCATTGTTAGTCAGGTCAGTGACAAGCGTGTTCATTCCACCGACTCGGTTACGGTGCCTTCGACATTTCTTTGCACCTTTCACATCTTCAACAGTAGAGGATATCCATTCATAAGAACATCCCAATGGAAAGAACAACCCCTCTTCATCCATTTTTGTTGTACTCAAAAGAACATCCAATTATAAAGTTTCATAAAGATGTCTCTGGGTTTTCTCCCTGACCACTAACCTCTGACCTCTCACCTAGTGTTCCGGTGGGGATTTAAAAAGCTCGTCTCCCCTCGGGAACAGAGCTGTTGGATCTACGTTCCAAATGGCACCCTATTCCCTATAAAGTTTACTGCTTTTGACCCACCGGGCTCTGGTCACAAGTAGAGCACTATGTAGGGAACAGGGTGCCATTTGGGACAAATCCTGAAAGAAAATGTCACCCAGGATTACCTGGCTTCTGTGGTGGGTCTGTGGCCGCCGCCTAAGAAGATTGAGTTGCTAAAATGGGGTTGCGTTCTAAATGGCACCCTGTGTATATAGTGCACTACTTTTGAGAAGTAGTGTCTCATTTTAGGTGACAAGGGTGGCATTTGGAAGCACCCTTGGTGACATGGATGACGCATTAAGCACACATTAACCATCAGCCCCCTATCACAGGAGGTTGGTGGTATCTTAATTGGGGAGAACAGGTTGGTGGTAATGACTGGAGCGGTATGAGTGGAAGGGGATCAAACACATTGGTTTCCGTGTCATTTATTATGAGCCCTTCTCCCCTTCAGCAGCCTCCTGTGTGGTCCCCATCAGTCAGTCCAGACAATGTGATGAATCATTCTGTTTAGTGGACTGTTCTCCGTATTGGGGTTTTCTGTCAAATTGCTTCATGCAAGTTTCAGTCACAGCCATAATTCTAAATGACAGGATCCTCCGCTTTGTCTGTTGCTGCTTCCCCTGCCTGGGAGACCAGAACAGGAAGTCATAAGTGTTTTGGGGAGGTCTAGTGGGGTTAATAGAAGGGCTAAATGGGGTGTTTTGGGGAGGTCTAGTGGGGTTAAGAGAAGGGCTAAATGGGGTGTTTTGGGGAGGTCTAGTGGGGTTAAGGGAAGGGCTAAATGGGGTGTTTTGGGGAGGTCTAGTGGGGTTAAGAGAAGGGCTAAATGGGGTGTTTTGGGGAGGTCTAGGGGGGTTAAGAGAAGGGCTAAATGGGGTGTTTTGGGGAGGTCTAGTGGGGTTAAGGGAAGGGCTAAATGGGGTGTTTTGGGGAGGTCTAGTGGGGTTAAGAGAAGGGCTAAATGGGGTGTTTTGGGGAGGTCTAGTGGGGTTAAGAGAAGGGCTAAATGGGGTGTTTTGGGGAGGTCTAGTGGGGTTAAGAGAAGGGCTAAATGGGGTGTTTTGGGGAGGTCTAGTGGGGGTTAAGAGAAGGGCTAAATGGGGTGTTTTGGGGAGGTCTAGTGGGGTTAAGAGAAGGGCTAAATGGGGTGTTTTGGGGAGGTCTAGTGGGGTTAAGAGAAGGGCTAAATGGGGTGTTTTGCAAAGAAAACCCTTTCTATGAATATTCTATGAGCCTATAACCAAAATAGCCTATAACCAGAATCAGCTCCAGTCAGCTGAAAGCTTGATGGCTTCATTGTCATCTTTTTTTGTAGCGCTTTTTAACTCATTCCTATAAACCAACCAAGATCATGTAAGTGATGATTTTGATTCTTTAAATTACTGCAGAACAGATCATGTGGTGTGACCTAGTGTGTACACAAACCTAGCGTTGAGCGGCAGCCGGGTGTGTGTGGTTGTGGGATAGATAGAGGCAGTGGTGGGATGGATGGATGGATGGAGGCAGTGGTGGGATGGATGGATGGATGGAGGCAGTGGTGGGATGGATGGATGGATGGATGGATGGAGGCAGTGGTGGGATGGATGGATGGATGGAGGCAGTGGTTGGATGGATGGATGGATGGAGGCGGTGGATGGATGGATGGATGGATGGATGGATGGATGGAGGCAGTGGTGGGATGGATGGATGGATGGATGGAGGCAGTGGTGGGATGGATGGATGGATGGAGGCAGTGGTGGGATGGATGGATGGATGGAGGCAGTGGTGGGATGGATGGATGGATGGAGGCAGTGGTTGGATGGATGGATGGATGGAGGCGGTGGTGGGATGGATGGATGGATGGATGGATGGATGGATGGATGGATGGATGGAGGCAGTGGTGGGATGGATGGATGGTGGTGGGATGGATGGATGCGTCATGAACATGGACACAGCCTCCTCTTGTCATTAGTCAGAGCAAGTGGTCTGATTCATACTACAGCTCTGCCATAGAGAGGTGACGGGGACAACACTGGTAATGATTCATACAGCTCTGCCATAGAGAGGCGATGGGGACAACACTGGTAATGATTCATACAGCTCTGCCATAGAGAGGAGACAACACTGGTAATGATTCATACAGCTCTGCCATAGAGAGGTGACGGGGACAACACTGGTAATGATTCATACAGCTCTGCCATAGAGAGATGATGGGGACCACTGGTAATGATTCATACAGCTCTGCCATAGAGAGGCGATGGGGACAACACTGGTAATGATTCATACAGCTCTGCCATAGAGAGGTGACGGGGACAACACTGGTAATGATTCATACAGCTCTGCCATAGAGAGGAGATGGGGACAACACTGGTAATGATTCATACAGCTCTGCCATAGAGAGGAGATGGGGACAACACTGGTAATGATTCATACAGCTCTGCCATAGAGAGGAGACAACACTGGTAATGATTCATACAGCTCTGCCATAGAGAGGAGATGGGGACAACACTGGTAATGATTCATACAGCTCTGCCATAGAGAGGAGATGGGGACAACACTGGTAATGATTCATACAGCTCTGCCATAGAGAGGAGATGGGGACAACACTGGTAATGATTCATACAGCTCTGCCATAGAGAGGAGACAACACTGGTAATGATTCATACAGCTCTGCAGGGACGGCTTGTTCAATAGGGCGATATGGGCGACGCACTGCCAAACGGGAAAAGGAAGGGATTTTTTTTCTAATCAATTATAAAAAAAAAAAAAAAAAATATATATAATTTTTTTTTATAAATTTATAAAAATTATATCACGGCAACAGCAGTTATCAGTGTTCACGTCTGATCTGCCAGCCACTAAATGTCAAATCAGGCTAAAGTCGTGCTTCAAATGGCCCCGCCCGTTTTTTGGGCGATTTCAGTCAGGTTGAAAATCGCCCAGAAGTCTCTCATAGCCTGTCATGTAAAATCAATTTTTTTCACATTTCAAAGCTTTCAATACATTCTCTATGGGTGTCTGTGTGCATGCACTTACGCTCGTCATACGTGACTTAACGTTGAACGTAACTAAGACAATGGCGGCTATCAGCGTCTATGTTGCGACCTGCAGTGTGGCGTTATTTTATGTTTTTAATTTGTAGACTTAGTTTACAAACATTCTGCAAACATTCTGCTTTGGACTGATCTTCGGTTTTGGACTGATCTTGTTGATCGTGTACATACCCGCTACGAACGGACTAAATAATGAAAACGCTGCTGGCAGAGAGGTGGAGCCGGCCACCTTCACCCTGGTCAGAGCGGACCGCGATCCTGGTAAGAGAGCGACTGTACCCCGACATTGAACTGCTTTCTGTGTCATTGAACCTTACTATTGTTGATAAAACAAGTTTACTGGAGAACGGAGAAAAAGTAGAGACTTTTGGACAAGGTGGATAATTGTATAATATAAGGCAGTTTATTCAGAGGTAAAGATATCTGCAATCGCGTTCACGGACCCGTTCGTCAAACTCTTAGGGAGCTATAAATCAAGCCCCATTACTTACCATATCAGATAAGAGAAATTGCTGCAGCTACATATATTTTACATCCTGGCCCTACATAGTTCACTATTTGCATCACTTACCAAAATATTACATGTGGTCATATATGCTTGGAAAGTGGAGATGCCATAGAACGTCAAAAAGTAAACATTGCTGGAGACACATTGCGTTTGCTAGCGAAGAGATTTGTTGTGGCAAATGAACTTGGGCTGGGAATTGCCAGGAACCTCACGATAAGATATATGCATCAGCATTGCGAGTCTCATGATTCTATACGTATTGCGATTCGATACTGTGATTTTATTGCGCACCATATGTCTGTTGCAGAGGGATCAGAAAGCCATGAGAACGAGTTTTGATCAGTCATGGAAATAAAAGTGCTGGAAAACAAATTGGCTCCCAATGTGAAAAGATTGAGAACAAGCTATGAAGGAACAATAATGGTGTTTTGGTGCAGGTACAGCCAACTAGCGCTAAAATATTGCGATATTGTCAATACAGTATATCGTAAAGTATCACTATGTAACTCGATTTCTTTCACCCCAATCCCTCAAATTAACGGTAAATAACTGAATTGTTTGCCCCACATTTAGCTAAGATGATTAGCTAGCCAGCTAAAATGTTTTATTTAGTTAGCAGTCGCATCTACAATAGTTTACTGTCAATAACATGTCTCCAAAAATGACGTGGTGTCTCCAATTGTGTTGACATTTTACAATTGCAATGCGCATCCATGAGTATCCACTTTCTGTAGCTCAGCTGGTAGAGCATGGTGCTTGTAACGCCAAGGTAGTGGGTTCGATCCCGGGACCACCCATACACAAAAATGTATGCACGCATGACTGTAAGTCGCTTTGGATAAAAGCGTCTGCTAAATGGCATATTATTATTATTATTATTATTATTATTATCTGAAGAGAGCCCCGAAACATTGTGTGCAGACATTTTATGCAATAAATGAAGTAGGTTCAATCTAGTAGTTCTGATCTTCTGATTGGTCCTGATGAGTTGGGCGAGGTCCCCTCCAGGCTACTGTCACTGTTGCATTGGCTCTGAGTCGGGTTCTCTGTCTTCAAATGTTCAGCCTAAGAGAGGGGATTTTTTTGTGTGTGTGTGTGTGTGTGTGTGTTTAACAGTGATGATGTGTGTGTGTGTGTGTGTGTTTAACAGTGATGATGTGTGTGTGTGTGTGTGTTTGTGTGTGTGTGTGTGTCCTCAGAGCAAGAACTCGTGAGTTGGAAGAACTGAGAGGCCTATGGCGTGGGTGTTGTCCTTGGCCACCTGCTGACAAGGCTGACAAGATAGGACCCTTTTGTCCATTGTTATTGGATAGGAACATAACTTATAACCAGCTCCTGACCTAAATAGATCTTAGCACAACATTTTACTCAACATATCATATTCCATATTCACTATAACAAATATATTTACTACGACATTAGCAAGAACCGCCACATCCTCAGCCGGCTAATCCAGTGTGTGAAGTTTTGCGGAGTGTTTGAGTTAGCTTTGCGAGGCAAAGATGAAACTGAGGGCTCCACCAACCCTGGTAAGCCAACACTTTTGAGATCAGTCAATAAATGCTTCTGGTATTGACTTATATGCTGCCCCTGTCTTCATGTTGTTGCTGGACATATCTTTTTTTAAATGTGTGTAGGTCACCTAAATCATCAGAAAAATTGCCCCTCCTGAGAATTTTTTCAGGAGCCGCCACTGCAGCTCTGCCATAGAGAGGAGACAACACTGGTAATGATTCATACAGCTCTGCCATAGAGAGGCGATAGGGACAACACTGGTAATGATTCATACAGCTCTGCCATAGAGAGGCGATAGGGACAACACTGGTAATGATTCATACAGCTCTGCCATAGAGAGGCGATAGGGACAACACTGGTAATGATTCATACAGCTCTGCCATAGAGAGGTGATGGGGACAACACTGGTAATGATTCATACAGCTCTGCCATAGAGAGGCGATGGGGACAACACTGGTAATGATTCATACAGCTCTGCCATAGAGAGGCGATGGGGACAACACTGGTAATGATTCATACAGCTCTGCCATAGAGAGGCGATGGGGACAACACTGGTAATGATTCATACAGCTCTGCCATAGAGAGGAGACAACACTGGTAATGATTCATACAGCTCTGCCATAGAGAGGTGACGGGGACAACACTGGTAATGATTCATACAGCTCTGCCATAGAGAGGTGACGGGGACAACACTGGTAATGATTCATACAGCTCTGCCATAGAGAGGCGATGGGGACAACACTGGTAATTGATGCCCTGCCTGATCCTCCACATGACTGTGATACAGTTTAAAAAAAGGCCCACAGGTATCAGTGGAGGCAAAGTTTAACACTTGAATCCCTCTGACAGTGTTGGCTAAAATGAAGATTTGATGCCGTTTTGCCAGGAAAAGATGGACCTTATGGATGTTTTTAAGGCCAGTTACAGAACAGCCAAGTTTTCCATTGACTCATCAGTTGCTTTCTCTAAAGAGGCCATGATAAGCTAACCTCGCCGACAGCCACACCGTCGTGCGGGCTAACTTTCATCTTTAGACACACGTCTACGTTTCATCTTTTGGAACTCCGCGTCCTCTAACCTCGTCAGCTGACACGGACGCTGTTTCAACCTCGGCTCTTTCTCCCCCCCTCTTTCCTCCTTCTTTTTTGTCCTCTCTTCTAAAATGATGTTTCTCCTTCCTTTTCTTCTTTTTGACTTTTCTTTTTTCTTAAAACCTATCCAATTTACATCCCTATTGCTTTCTATTAGAGAATGAAATTGACCGTTGGCCGTGAAGACCAAGACATTACACAGGAAGGAGCACAACTCCATAACCATTGTGATGACACGCTGTTGAAAGAGAGAGCTAGACTGTGTGTCTGTTGGCCACGCTATTATAGTAAACTCAAACCAATCATATCAAATAAAAAAATTATCAACAAAAACTGAAACTATATTTGACCCTAAAACAAAATAAAAAAATAAAAAACCATCATGAATTATGTTCAGTTCTAGTTTTACTGAATGGGTTTGTCAAATGGGTGTTCATGCATTTTTTTGGGGGGGTTTATTTGGGTTTAAACTTCTGAATCTGGCGGGTGGCGTTGAGGTTGACTTTTATAATTTATAAGGTAGACTCAGCGAGCTACGCTGCAGGTGTTGTGCGTGTTTTGAGCGGTAAGGCTAAATCAACCCGCTGTAGAGTGTAGTCGGCAGAGGTGCATCTGCCACAGTCCAAAGTCGGGACTTTCCAACGGCGAGGCTCAGGTTACACGGCAGTGTTGCCATTGTTTATAAAAGGTTTTCTTTATAATGTTGAAATGAACATGTTTCTAACCTCTACAGTTGAAGTCGGAAGTTTAAATACACTTAGGTTGGAGTCATTAAAACTTGTTTTTCAACCACTCCACAAATTTCTTGTTAACTAACTATAGTTTTGGCAAGTCGGTTAGGACATCTACTTTGTGCATGACACAAGTAATTTTTCCAACAATTGTTTACAGACAGATTATTTCACTTATAATTCACTGTATCACAATTCCAGTGGGTCAGAAGTTTACATACACTAAGTTGACTGTGCCTTTAAACAGCTTGGAAAATTCCAGAAAATGATGTCATGGCTTTAGAAGCTTCTGATAGGCTAATTGACATCGAAAAGTGCAAATCAATCCCAGAACAACAGCAAAGGACCTTGTGAAGATGCTGGAGGAAAAAGGTACAAAAGTATCTATATCCACAGTAAAACGAGTCCTATATCGACATAACCTGAAAGGCCACTCAGTAAGGAAGAAGCCACTGCTCCAAAATCGCCATAAAAAAGCCAGACTACGGTTTGCAACTGCACATGGGGACTAAGATCGTACTTTTTGGAGAAATGTCCTCTGGTCTGATGAAACAAAAATAGAACTGTTTGCCCATAATGACCATCGTTATGTTTGGAGGAAAAAGGGGGATGCTTGCAAGCCGAAGAACACCATCCCAACCTTGAAGCACGGGGGTGACAGCATCATGTTGTGGGGGTGCTTTGCTGCAGGAGGGACTGGTGCACTTCACAAAATAGATGGCATCATGAGGAAGTAAAATGATGTGGATATATTGAAGCAACATCTCAAGACATCAGTCAGGAAGTTAAAACTTGGTCGCAAATGGGTCTTCCAAATGGACAATGACCCCAAGCATACTTCCAAAGTTGTGGAAGTATGGTTGGTAGAGCATGGCGCTTGCAACGACAGGGTTGTGGGTTCGTTTCCCACGGGGGGCCAGTATGAAAATGTATGCACTCACTAACTGTAAGTCACTCTGGATAAGAGCGTCTGCTAAATGACTAAAATGTAAATGTAAAATGTGGCAAAATGGCTTAAGGACAACAAAGTCAAGGTATTGGAGTGGCCATCACAAAGCCCTGACCTCAATCCTATAGAAAATTTGTGGGCAGAACTGAAAAGGCGCGTGAGAGCAAGGAGGCCTACAAACCTGACTCAGTTACACCAGCTCTGTCAGGAGGAATGGGCCAAAATTCACCCAACTTATTGTGGGAAGCTTGTGGAAGGCTACCCGAAACGTTTGACCCAAGTTAAACAATTTAAAGGCAATGCTACCAAATACTAATTGAGTGTATGTAAACTTCTGACCCACTGGGAATGTGATGAAAGAAATAAAAGCTGAAATAAATAATTCTCTCTACTATTATTCTGACATTTCACATTCTTAAAATAAAGTGGTGATCCTAACTGACCTAAGACAGGGAATTCTTACTAGGATTAAATGTCAGGAATTGTGAAAAACTGAGTTTAAATGTATTTGGCCAACTTTAACTCTATATCACACTCAAACTGAAATCATAATGTATGTATACACATTGTACAACCAATTAGTGAGAGCCTCAAATATCACATGTACACATCTACTGCACACATCACAGCAAATTGGTTCCTGTTTCATTCATGTCTAGAAATTATGGGAATTAACAGTAAATATTCTACTGTTGATTCTGGTTTGTCAACAGTTTACTGTTAATTCCCATCATTAATCAATGTTTGTTTGGTTACGGTAATTTTTCTGTCTGGTTACAGTAATTTCTCTTTCTGATTTGGCTGTGATATTCGCCTATTGATTTCTCCTGCTGGACTGGCATCTGTTGTCAAAATGGGAAAGCTGTTTTGATTTTGTTCGCTTTGTTATCTAGTGGAAATCGGGTCAAGTGGCCAATGTAGAAATCGCTCTGTCATTTCCCGGTTGCTAAAATTCTACACTGTTCGCTCAATTTCAGTTTATGTGAGAAAACAAGCACTGAATAGTGTATGGAATCATTGTACCATCTAAATCTCTGTGAAATATATTTTCAATAACAATAAATATCGTTTGAAGCTGGTGGACCAAAAGTGAAAGGCTCAAGAGCGAGTCTCTACCATGATGGGAGATGGGCTGGTGGGAGAATTTCTGAGAAATTCTAGGTGTAGTACTTTTTATTAAATTAAATATATTTTATTAATTATATATATATATATATATATAGAATGTACTTAAAAACAATAAATATATGTTTTACCCCTTTTTTCTCCCCAATTTCGTGATATCCAATTGGTTGTTACAGTCTTGACTCATTGCTGCAACTCACCAACGGACTCAGGAGAGGCGAAGGTCGAGAGCCATGCATCCTCCAAATCATGACCTGCCAAGCTTCACTGCTTCTTGACACACTGCTCGCTTAACCCGGAAGCCAGCCGCACCAATGTGTCGGAGGAAACACCGTTCAACTGACGACTGAAGTCAGCTTGCAGGCACACGGCCTGCCACAAGGAGTCGCTAGAGCACGATGAGCCAAGGAATTTCCCCCGGCCAAACCCTACCCCAAACCGGACAACGCTGGGCCAATGGGGCTCCCGGTCACGGCCGGCTGTGACACAGCCTGGTATCGAACCCAAGGCTGTGGTGAAGCCTCAGCACTGCAATGCAGTGCCTTAGACAGCTGTGCCACTCGGGAGGCCTGGCGTAGCACCTTTTTAAACTAAATAAAAACAAGAAAATAAAAAAGATCTGAGAACTGACACTTAACTGAATTTCAAATAAAAAAAATCTTACAACTAATATTAAGAAAAACAAATATGAAAAACAACTGTGTGTGTCTGTGTGTGTGTGTGTGTGTCACAGATAATTGAGCTCGTCCTAGTGGTCTACTGAAGCAGACTGAGGACAAAGGAAACTTGTGAAGCCCATCGTCTCTTTTTAACAACATCTGTCCAACTCTCTCCATCAATACTGGCTCCATCAAAATGACCACTTACACTTTACCATCCATATGGAACATTTCAAACTCTATTTTTCACATCAATAACTCAAAGTAACTATTCCCTATATAGTGCACTACTTTTGACCAGAGACCCATCATCTCTGGTCAAAAGTAGTGCCCTATTTAGGGGATAGGGTGCTATTTAGTATTCAACCGTCATCTGTATGTAACTTCTCTGGGCTGTTTCCTGTCTCTGTCTCTCTGTAACGTCTCTGGGCTGTTTCCTGTCTCTGTCTCTTTGTAACGTCTCTGGGCTGTTTCCTGTCTCTGTCTCTCTGTAACTTCTCTGGGCTGTTTCCTGTCTCTGTCTCTCTGTAACGTCTCTGGGCTGTTTCCTGTCTCTGTCTCTCTGTAACTTCTCTAGGCTGTTTCCTGTCTCTGTCTCTCTGTAACGTCTCTGGGCTGTTTCCTGTCTCTGTCTCTCTGTAACGTCTCTGGGCTGTTTCCTGTCTCTGTCTCTCTGTAACTTCTCTAGGCTGTTTCCTGTCTCTGTCTCTCTGTAACGTCTCTGGGCTGTTTCCTGTATTTACCAATGGAAATGTCACCTTTCCATGTAGCCAAGGCTCCAAGAGAACAGGCCATCACATCCAGGACGTTACAACGCTGGGGTTGAATCCCAAATAGCACCCTATTCCCTATATAGTGCACTACTTTAGACCAGAGCCCTATGACACCCTATTCCCTATATAGTGCACTACTTTAGACCAGAGACCAATGGGCCCTATATAGGGAACAGGGTGGCGTTTATGATGCAGGAACGATCTCTCTTCTCTCTTCACGCTGGCTGCTTGCATAAAGCCCAATCACTTTCCCATTTTATACGGCATGGCTTTCTTTTGACTTTTGAAGGAAAGGACAAATGAAAAAATGATCTGTCTTTCAGATGGACACCCACAGAGATCCTATTAAATAATAATGTAATATGTAATTCTATGGTTCTACCTCTGTGATGCTCTTTGGAAAGATAAAAGGTATGATATGACTAGTGGCCACTATGGTGCTGCTGCTAGGACACTGTCCCATTGTAGAGAGCTCATGACTAGTGGCCACTATGGTGCTGCTGCTGCTAGGACACTGTCCCATTGTAGAGAGCTCATGACTAGTGGCCACTATGGTGCTGCTGCTAGGACACTGTCCCATTGTAGAGAGCTCATGACTAGTGGCCACTATGCTGCTGCTAGGACACTGTCCCATTGTAGAGAGCTCATGACTAGTGGCCACTATGGTGCTGCTGCTAGGACACTGTCCCATTGTAGAGAGCTCATGACTAGTGGCCACTATGGTGCTGCTGCTAGGACACTGTCCCATTGTAGAGAGCTCATGACTAGTGGCCACTATGGTGCTGCTAGGACACTGTCCCATTGTAGAGAGCTCATGACTAGTGGCCACTATGGTGCTGCTGCTAGGACACTGTCCCATTGTAGAGAGCTCATGACTAGTGGCCACTATGGTGCTGCTGCTAGGACACTGTCCCATTGTAGAGAGCTCATGACTAGTGGCCACTATGCTGCTGCTGCTAGGACACTGTCCCATTGTAGAGAGCTCATGACTAGTGGCCACTATGGTGCTGCTGCTAGGACACTGTCCCATTGTAGAGAGCTCATGACTAGTGGCCACTATGCTGCTGCTAGGACACTGTCCCATTGTAGAGAGCTCATGACTAGTGGCCACTATGGTGCTGCTAGGACACTGTCCCATTGTAGAGAGCTCATGACTAGTGGCCACTATGGTGCTGCTGCTAGGACACTGTCCCATTGTAGAGAGCTCATGACTAGTGGCCACTATGGTGCTGCTGCTAGGACACTGTCCCATTGTAGAGAGCTCATGACTAGTGGCCACTATGGTGCTGCTGCTAGGACACTGTCCCATTGTAGAGAGCTCATGACTAGTGGCCACTATGGTGCTGCTGCTAGGACACTGTCCCATTGTAGAGAGCTCATGACTAGTGGCCACTGGTGCTGCTGCTAGGACACTGTCCCATTGTAGAGAGCTCTGTGGACGCCATGCTCATATTTTAAGAGAATGATGGCAATTAATGATATGGCTTTAATATGTACTTGCAGCTAGTTCATTAACTACACAGGTGTTATCTGTTTTAATCCAATATGCTTTTAAAATGGGAAGAGTAATGAAATGTCAAGACGTTTTGTTGAACCTTTTAAAAAGCCTGTGGATTTCACAGTAATAACTGAGAGGTTTGCTAGCTAAAGAGAACAACACTGTCCCAGATGTTCGCACCAAATATACAGGGTGGATCCTACCCAGGTCTCTAACATCTCTTTTAATGTTTGATGTTTCACCAGTTCAGCTCTATTACTGGGAGACAACCGCTCAAAGTGTGGTACAACTTTTAACCAGCCTAACATATATATTTATCTCTCTCTCTCCACACCTCCCTCTCTCTCTCTCTCTCTCTCTCCACTCCTCTCTCTCTCTCCACACCTCTCTCTCTCCACACCTCTCTCTCTCTCCACTCCTCTCTCTCTCTCTCCACACCTCTCTCTCTCCACACCTCTCTCTCTCTCTCCAATCCCTCCCTCTCTCTCTCTCTCTCCTCCACTCTCTCTCTCTCTCTCCACTCCACTCTCTCTCTCTCTCTCTCTCTCTCTACTCTCTCGCTCTCTCTGCTCTACTCACTCTCTCTCTCTACTCTCTCTTCTTCTCTCTCTACTCTCTCGTTCTCTCTCTCTCTCTCTCGTTCTCTCTCTCTCTCTCTCTCTCTCTCTCTCTCTCTCTCTCTCTCTCTCTCTCTCTCTCTCTCTCTCTCTCTCTCTCTCTGTCTCTCTCTCTCTCTCTCTCTCTCTCTCTCTCTCTCTCTCTCTCTCTCTCTCTCTCTCTCTCTCTCTCTCTCTGTCTCTGTCTCTGTCTCTCTCTCTCTCTCTCTCTCTCTGTCTCTGTCTCTGTCTCTCTCTGTCTCTCTCTCTGTCTCTCTCTCTCTCTCTCTCTCTCTCTCTCTCTCCTCTCTCTCTCTCTCTCTCTCTCTCTCTCTCTCTCTCTCTCTCTCTCTCTCTCTCTCTCTCTCTCTCTCTCTCTCAGGAGGATATGAACCTGAATGAGGACAAGAAGGCTCCTCTGAGAGAGAAAGATCTGACCACCAAGAGAGAGATGGTCATCCAGTACATTGTTACTGCATCCAAAACAGTAGGTGGAGAGTTATTGTTCATAATGTGGGATGAAACTTAGGCTCGGAGTGGTGTGTGTGGCTGGGGACAGTGTGTGTGTGTGCCTGGGGACAGTGTGTGTGTGTGCCTGGGGACAGTGTGTGTGTGTGTGCCTGGGGACAGTGTGTGTGTGTGGCTGGGGACAGTGTGTGTGTGTGCCTGGGGACAGTGTGTGTGTGTGGCTGGGGACAGTGTGTGTGTGTGCCTGGGGACAGTGTGTGTGTGGCTGGGGACAGTGTGTGGCTGGGGACAGTGTGTGTGTGGCTGGGGACAGTGTGTGTGTGTGGCTGGGGACAGTGTGTGTGTGTGTGTGGCTGGGGACAGTGTGTGTGTGTGTGTGGCTGGGGACAGTGTGTGTGGCTGGGGACAGTGTGTGTGTGTGTGTGGCTGGGGACAGTGTGTGTGTGTGTGTGTGTGTGTGGCTGGGGACAGTGTGTGTGTGTGTGTGTGTGGCTGGGGACAGTGTGTGTGTGTGTGTGTGCTGGGGACAGTGTGTGTGTGTGTGTGGCTGGGGACAGTGTGTGTGTGTGTGTGGCTGGGGACAGTGTGTTGTGTGTGTGTGGCTGGGGACAGTGTGTGTGTGTGTGTGTGTGTGTGGCTGGGGACAGTGTGTGTGTGGCTGGGGACATGTGTGTGTGTGTGTGGCTGGGGACAGTGTGTGTGTGTGTGTGTGTGGCTGGGGACAGTGTGTGTGTGTGTGTGTGGCTGGGGACAGTGTGTGTGTGTGTGTGGCTGGGGACAGTGTGTGTGTGTGTGTGTGGCTGGGGACAGTGTGTGTGTGTGTGTGTGTGGCTGGGGACAGTGTGTGTGTGTGGCTGGGGACAGTGTGTGTATGCGTGGGAACACCAGTACGTCTTTTAACCCTGTCTTTTCTAACTGGTTGGTTCTATTCCTGAGCCGGTATGATTTCCACCTTCTTATTATCCGTAAGGGATGGTGTCTCTGCTGTGCTCTGCTCTGCATGGTCCAGACCTGGCCGATACCAGGGCGTTACCACCATTTTAAGACCGTCTTTAGCTATAACGGCCGCTCTCACAGTGACATGACAGTGGCTGCATCCCAAATGGAAGCCTATTCCCTATATAGTGTATTACTACCCATAGGGGCTTCTGGTTAAAAGTAGTGCACTATATAGTGAATAGGGTACCATTTGGAACAGACAGCCCCCTGTAGAACCAGGGGGGGTGTGGAGAGACTTGCATTATTCCGCCTCTTTCCAGTCAAAGTCAGTGATTCACCTGGCTTTGATAGTCAGGCATCTAGTTTTGAGTTGATAATCAAACAGGGCAGTCATCTATATGTCCCTGGCTGAAGGAGACACGACCTAGGACATGTTCATACTGCACCATCGTTATTGAATCAAACCAATTTTATCCATGTTACTGTCAGTGTGTCCTGTGCAGGTTAGGGAGGCCATGATGCCTCTAAGCCTGGGGTCATAGTGCAGGTTAGGCATCACACTGGTCAGGTTAGGGAGGCCATGATGCCTCTAAGCCTGGGGTCATAGTGCAGGTTAGGCATCACACTGGTCAGGTTAGGGAGGCCATGATGCCTCTAAGCCTGGGGTCATAGTGCAGGTTAGGCATCACACTGGTCAGGTTAGGGGAGGCCATGATGCCTCTAAGCCTGGGGTCATAGTGCAGGTTAGGCATCACACTGGTCAGGTTAGGGAGGCCATGATGCCTCTAAGCTGGGGTCATAGTGCAGGTTAGGCATCACACTGGTCAGGTTAGGGAGGCCATGATGCCTCTAAGCCTGGGGTCATAGTGCAGGTTAGGCATCACACTGGTCAGGTTAGGGAGGCCATGATGCCTCTAAGCCTGGGGTCATAGTGCAGGTTAGGCATCACACTGGTCAGGTTAGGGAGGCCATGATGCCTCTAAGCTGGGGTCATAGTGCAGGTTAGGCATCACACTGGTCAGGTTAGGGAGGCCATGATGCCTCTAAGCTGGGGTCATAGTGCAGGTTAGGCATTACACTGGTCAGGTTAGGGAGGCCATGATGCCTCTAAGCCTGGGGTCATAGTGCAGGTTAGGCATCACACTGGTCAGGTTAGGGAGGCCATGATGCCTCTAAGCCTGGGGTCATAGTGCAGGTTAGGCATTACACTGGTCAGGTTAGGGAGGCCATGATGCCTCTAAGCTGGGGTCATAGTGCAGGTTAGGCATCACACTGGTCAGGTTAGGGAGGCCATGATGCCTCTAAGCCTGGGGTCATAGTGCAGGTTAGGCATCACACTGGTCAGGTTAGGGAGGCCATGATGCCTCTAAGCCTGGGGTCATAGTGCAGGTTAGGCATCACACTGGTCAGGTTAGGGAGGCCATGATGCCTCTAAGCCTGGGGTCATAGTGCAGGTTAGGCATCACACTGGTCAGGTTAGGGAGGCCATGATGCCTCTAAGCCTGGGGTCATAGTGCAGGTTAGGCATCACACTGGTCAGGTTAGGGAGGCCATGATGCCTCTAAGCCTGGGGTCATAGTGCAGGTTAGGCATCACACTGGTCAGGTTAGGGAGGCCATGATGCCTCTAAGCTGGGGTCATAGTGCAGGTTAGGCATCACACTGGTCAGGTTAGGGAGGCCATGATGCCTCTAAGCTTGGGTCATAGTGCAGGTTAGGCATCACACTGGTCAGGTTAGGGAGGCCATGATGCCTCTAAGCTTGGGTCATAGTGCAGGTTAGGCATCACACTGGTCAGGTTAGGGAGGCCATGATGCCTCTAAGCCTGGGGTCATAGTGCAGGTTAGGCATCACACTGGTCAGGTTAGCTGGGGTCATAGGTGACTATAGCTGCTTCCCAAATGGCACCCTATTCCCTATATAGCAGTCTAGTAGGTACTTATGAACTATAGGTGTTAAATATCACCCGTTAGCCTGTCGTTACACCGTGACAGGGTTTCACTGCAGTCGGTCCTCCGTGTTAAATATCACCTGTTAGCCTGTCGTTTCACCGTGACAGGGTTTCACTGCAGTCGGTCCTCCGTGTTAAATATCACCTGTTAGCCTGTCGTTTCACCGTGACAGGGTTTCACTGCAGTCGGTCCTCCGTGTTAAATATCACCTGTTAGCCTGTCGTTTCACCGTGACAGGGTTTCACTGCAGTCGGTCCTCTGTGTTAAATATCACCTGTTAGCCTGTTGTTACACCGTGACAGGGTTTCACTGCAGTCGGTCCTCCGTGTTAAATATCGCCTGTTAGCCTGTCGTTACACCGTGACAGGGTTTCACTGCAGTCGGTCCTCCGTGTTAAATATCGCCTGTTAGCCTTTTGTTACACCGTGACAGGGTTTCACTGCAGTCGGTCCTCTGTGTTAAATATCGCCTGTTTAGTCTGTTGTTACACCGTGACAGGGTTTCACTGCAGTCGGTCCTCCGTGTTAAATATCGCCTGTTGGCCTGTCGTTACACCGTGACAGGGTTTCACTGCAGTCGGTCCTCCGTGTTAAATATCGCCTGTTGTTACACCGTGACAGGGTTTCACTGCAGTCGGTCCTCCGTGTTAAATATCACCTGTTAGCCTGTCGTTTCACCGTGACAGGGTTTCACTGCAGTCGGTCCTCCGTGTTAAATATCACCTGTTAGCCTGTCGTTTCACCGTGACAGGGTTTCACTGCAGTCGGTCCTCCGTGTTAAATATTGCCTGTTAGCCTTTTGTTACACCGTGACAGGGTTTCACTGCAGTCGGTCCTCCGTGTTAAATATTGCCTGTTTAGTCTGTTGTTACACCGTGACAGGGTTTCACTGCAGTCGGTCCTCCGTGTTAAATATCGCCTGTTGGCCTGTCGTTACACCGTGACAGGGTTTCACTGCAGTCGGTCCTCCGTGTTAAATATCGCCTGTTGTTACACCGTGACAGGGTTTCACTGCAGTCGGTCCTCCGTGTTAAATATCGCCTGTTAGCCTGTTGTTACACCGTGACAGGGTTTCACTGCAGTCGGTCCTCCGTGTTAAATATCACCTGTTAGCCTGTTGTTACACCGTGACAGGGTTTCACTGCAGTCGGTCCTCCGTGTTAAATATCGCCTGTTAGCCTGTTGTTACACCGTGACAGGGTTTCACTGCTGTCGGTCCTCCGTGTTAAATATCGCCTGTTAGCCTGTTGTTACACCGTGACAGGGTTTCACTGCAGTCGGTCCTCCGTGTTAAATATCCCGTTAGCCTGTTGTTACACCGTGACAGGGTTTCACTGCAGTCGGTCCTCCGTGTTAAATATCGCCTGTTAGCCTGTTGTTACACCGTGACAGGGTTTCACTGCAGTCGGTCCTCTGTGTTAAATATCTCCTGTTAGCCTGTTGTTACACCGTGACAGGGTTTCACTGCAGTCGGTCCTCCGTGTTAAATATCGCCTGTTAGCCTGTTGTTACACCGTGACAGGGTTTCACTGCAGTCGGTCCTCCGTGTTAAATATCGCCTGTTAGTCTGTTGTTACACCGTGACAGGGTTTTACTGCAGTCGGTCCTCCGTGTTAAATATCACCTGTTGTTACACCGTGACAGGGTTTCACTGCAGTCGGTCCTCCGTGTTAAATATCGCCTGTTAGCCTGTTGTTACACCGTGACAGGGTTTCACTGCAGTCGGTCCTCCGTGTTAAATATCGCCTGTTAGTCTGTTGTTACACCGTGACAGGGTTTCACTGCAGTCGGTCCTCCGTGTTAAGTATCGCCTGTTAGCCTGTTGTTACACCGTGACAGGGTTTCACTGCAGTCGGTCCTCCGTGTTAAATATCACCTATTAGCCTGTTACACCGTGACAGGGTTTCACTGCAGTCGGTCCTCCGTGTTAAATATCGCCTGTTAGCCTGTTGTTACACCGTGACAGGGTTTCACTGCAGTCGGTCCTCCGTGTTAAATATCTCCTGTTAGCCTGTTGTTACACCGTGACAGGGTTTCACTGCAGTCGGTCCTCCGTGTTAAATATCGCCTGTTAGCCTGTTGTTACACCGTGACAGGGTTTCACTGCAGTCGGTCCTCCGTGTTAAATATCGCCTGTTAGTCTGTTGTTACACCGTGACAGGGTTTTACTGCAGTCGGTCCTCCGTGTTAAATATCACCTGTTGTTACACCGTGACAGGGTTTCACTGCAGTCGGTCCTCCGTGTTAAATATCGCCTGTTAGCCTGTTGTTACACCGTGACAGGGTTTCACTGCAGTCGGTCCTCCGTGTTAAATATCGCCTGTTAGTCTGTTGTTACACCGTGACAGGGTTTCACTGCAGTCGGTCCTCCGTGTTAAGTATCGCCTGTTAGCCTGTTGTTACACCGTGACAGGGTTTCACTGCAGTCGGTCCTCCGTGTTAAATATCACCTATTAGCCTGTTACACCGTGACAGGGTTTCACTGCAGTCGGTCCTCCGTGTTAAATATCGTCTGTTAGCCTGTTGTTACACCGTGACAGGGTTTCACTGCAGTCGGTCCTCCGTCTTAAATATCGCCTGTTAGCCTGTTGTTACACCGTGACAGGGTTTCACTGCAGTCGGTCCTCCGTGTTAAATATCGCCTGTTAGCCTGTTGTTACACCGTGACAGGGTTTCACTGCAGTCGGTCCTCCGTGTTAAATATCGCCTGTTAGCCTGTTGTTACACCGTGACAGGGTTTCACTGCAGTCGGTCCTCCGTGTTAAATATCGTCTGTTAGCCTGTTGTTACACCGTGACAGGGTTTCACTGCAGTCGGTCCTCCGTGTTAAATATAGCCTGTTAGCCTGTTGTTACACCGTGACAGGGTTTCACTGCAGTCGGTCCTCCGTGTTAAATATCACCTGTTGTTACACCGTGACAGGGTTTCACTGCAGTCCGTCCTCCGTGTTAAATATCACCTGTTGTTACACCGTGACAGGGTTTCACTGCAGTCGGTCCTCCGTGTTAAATATCGCCTGTTAGCCTGTTGTTACACCGTGACAGGGTTTCACTGCAGTCGGTCCTCCGTGTTAAATATCGCCTGTTAGCCTGTTGTTACACCGTGACAGGGTTTCACTGCTGTCGGTCCTCCGTGTTAAATATCGCCTGTTAGCCTGTTGTTACACCGTGACAGGGTTTCACTGCAGTCGGTCCTCCGTGTTAAATATCCCGTTAGCCTGTTGTTACACCGTGACAGGGTTTCACTGCAGTCGGTCCTCCGTGTTAAATATCGCCTGTTAGCCTGTTGTTACAC
The DNA here is from genome assembly GCF_020615455.1 of Coregonus clupeaformis. Taxonomy (NCBI): domain Eukaryota; kingdom Metazoa; phylum Chordata; class Actinopteri; order Salmoniformes; family Salmonidae; genus Coregonus; species Coregonus clupeaformis. Next base: position 85,985 of record NW_025535009.1, read on the forward strand.
CGTGACAGGGTTTCACTGCAGTCGGTCCTCCGTGTTAAATATCTCCTGTTAGCCTGTTGTTACACCGTGACAGGGTTTCACTGCAGTCGGTCCTCCGTGTTAAATATCGCCTGTTAGCCTGTTGTTACACCGTGACAGGGTTTCACTGCAGTCGGTCCTCCGTGTTAAATATCGCCTGTTAGTCTGTTGTTACACCGTGACAGGGTTTTACTGCAGTCGGTCCTCCGTGTTAAATATCACCTGTTGTTACACCGTGACAGGGTTTCACTGCAGTCGGTCCTCCGTGTTAAATATCGCCTGTTAGCCTGTTGTTACACCGTGACAGGGTTTCACTGCAGTCGGTCCTCCGTGTTAAATATCGCCTGTTAGTCTGTTGTTACACCGTGACAGGGTTTCACTGCAGTCGGTCCTCCGTGTTAAATATCGCCTGTTAGTCTGTTGTTACACCGTGACAGGGGTTTCACTGCAGTCGGTCCTCCGTGTTAAGTATCGCCTGTTAGCCTGTTGTTACACCGTGACAGGGTTTCACTGCAGTCGGTCCTCCGTGTTAAATATCGCCTGTTAGTCTGTTGTTACACCGTGACAGGGTTTCACTGCAGTCGGTCCTCCGTGTTAAATATCGCCTGTTAGTCTGTTGTTACACCGTGACAGGGTTTCACTGCAGTCGGTCCTCCGTGTTAAGTATCGCCTGTTAGCCTGTTGTTAAACCGTGACAGGGTTTCACTGCAGTCGGTCCTCCGTGTTAAATATCACCTATTAGCCTGTTACACCGTGACAGGGTTTCACTGCAGTCGGTCCTCCGTGTTAAATATCGTCTGTTAGCCTGTTGTTACACCGTGACAGGGTTTCACTGCAGTCGGTCCTCCGTGTTAAATATCGCCTGTTAGCCTGTTGTTACACCGTGACAGGGTTTCACTGCAGTCGGTCCTCCGTGTTAAATATCGCCTGTTAGCCTGTTGTTACACCGTGACAGGGTTTCACTGCAGTCGGTCCTCCGTGTTAAATATCGCCTGTTAGCCTGTTGTTACACCGTGACAGGGTTTCACTGCAGTCGGTCCTCCGTGTTAAATATCGTCTGTTAGCCTGTTGTTACACCGTGACAGGGTTTCACTGCAGTCGGTCCTCCGTGTTAAATATAGCCTGTTAGCCTGTTGTTACACCGTGACAGGGTTTCACTGCAGTCGGTCCTCCGTGTTAAATATCACCTGTTGTTACACCGTGACAGGGTTTCACTGCAGTCGGTCCTCCGTGTTAAATATCGTCTGTTAGCCTGTTGTTACACCGTGACAGGGTTTCACTGCAGTCGGTCCTCCGTGTTAAATATCGCCTGTTAGCCTGTTGTTACACCGTGACAGGGTTTCACTGCAGTCGGTCCTCCGTGTTAAATATCACCTGTTGTTACACCGTGACAGGGTTTCACTGCAGTCGGTCCTCCGTGTTAAATATCACCTGTTGTTACACCGTGACAGGGTTTCACTGCAGTCGGTCCTCCGTGTTAAATATCGCCTGTTAGCCTGTTGTTACACCGTGACAGGGTTTCACTGCAGTCGGTCCTCCGTGTTAAATATCGCCTGTTAGCCTGTTGTTACACCGTGACAGGGTTTCACTGCAGTCGGTCCTCCGTGTTAAATATCGCCTGTTAGCCTGTTGTTACACCCTCTCACTCACTTTCTCCTCCCTCTCACTCACTTTCTGCTCTCTCTCCTCCCTCTCACTCACTTTCTGCTCTCTCCTCTCTCCTCTCCCTCTCACTCACTTTCTGCTCTCTCTCCTCTCTCCTCTCCCTCTCACTCACTTTCTGCTCTCTCTCCTCTCTCCTCTCCCTCTCACTCACTTTCTGCTCTCTCCTCTCTCTCCTCTCTCCTCTCCCTCTCACTCACTTTCTGCTCTCTCCTCTCTCTCTCACACATCTCACATATGAAAACACCAGTTAGTGTTAAATTATAGAGCGCTGGGACTCCTCCTTGGAGGATTTACACATTTTTGTGTGCTGGAAAGTATTGGATGATTCAATGTTCTGTGTGTGGCGGCTGCCATCTGGATTGCATTGTCCTCGTGTCAGGAGTTTCAACAATGAGCTTCAACCTGTTTTTCCTCACGCTCTTAGGCTGCGTTCCAAATGGCACCCTATTGCCTATAGAGTGGGCTTCTTTTGACCAGGACTCTGGGTGCCATTTTGGGACGCACACTTAGAGAGCAGAACAACAGTACCTTGAGTAGCCGTGATAAAACTGTCAAGGTCCAGAAAATGATTGAATCTGGAAAGAAAACTGGAGCACCTGACTTCCAAACAATTTAGTTTTCTTCAAAAATAAAATGGGCCCTGTTTTCTACATTGATTTTAACTACCCCCCACACCCGGGGCCTGGAGCCTTTAGAGGGACTAGTGGTGTATTAAAAAGTCAAGCCGCTTTGATAAGTAAGACTATTAAACATTTATGGACCAGGACTTAACGTGGTCCCTGGAGCGTGGAGACAGAGTGCATTGTGGGGGATCGATGCTTATACCTAAGCTAGTATTTTATAGTAAAGTAACAAAAACATGGGCTAAAAAGGAAAATATAACTTTTATCGTACTTCAGGGAAAACTACACTGTGTGTTTAGTTAGTTAGTTAGTTAGTTAGTTAGTTGGGCTTTCCATTAGGAACATTTGGTGCCGGACAAGTGACCTGGAATATTTACATTTATTGGACGTTTGAGAAGTTTACCGGTCATCCATATGCATTGGGTGGGTAACCTGCATTCTTTTTTTTTTTTGTAGTAGGTTATAAATAGGCCAAAATGTATGTTTATTTACCGGAGTGTAGTCCTATTTCTGTTCTTTTGGATAATATATACGAGGATCCAGCACCCGATTTTTGAAGTTTTAGGTGGAGTAGTCCACCTCGTTTAGTCTTTTCATACATCCACCAGCGGCATCAATAAACCAGGGTTAATGAGCCTCATTCACGTGTCCTTAAAAACAGCCTGTAACTCATCAATAAACCAGGGTTAATGAGCCTCATTCACGTGTCCTTAAAAACAGCCTGTAACTCATCAATAAACCAGGGTTAATGAGCCTCATTCACGTGTCCTTAAAAACAGCCTGTAACTCATCAATAAACCAGGGTTAATGAGCCTCATTCACGTGTCCTTAAAAACAGCCTGTAACTCATCAATAAACCAGGGTTAATGAGCCTCATTCACGTGTCCTTAAAAACAGCCTGTAACTCATCAATAAACCAGGGTTAATGAGCCTCATTCACGTGTCCTTAAAAACAGCCTGTAACTCATCAATAAACCAGGGTTAATGAGCCTCATTCACGTGTCCTTAAAAACAGCCTGTAACTCATCAATAAACCAGGGTTAATGAGCCTCATTCACGTGTCCTTAAAAACAGCCTGTAACTCATCAATAAACCAGGGTTAATGAGCCTCATTCACGTGTCCTTAAAAACAGCCTGTAACTCATCAATAAACCAGGGTTAACGAGCCTCATTCACGTGTCCTTAAAAACAGCCTGTAACTCATCAATAAACCAGGGTTAATGAGCCTCATTCACGTGTCCTTAAAAACAGCCTGTAACTCATCAATAAACCAGGGTTAATGAGCCTCATTCACGTGTCCTTAAAAACAGCCTGTAACTCATCAATAAACCAGGGTTAATGAGCCTCATTAACGTGTCCTTAAAAACAGCCTGTAACTCATCAATAAACCAAGGTTAATGAGCCTCATTCACGTGTCCTTAAAAACAGCCTGTAACTCATCAATAAACCAGGGTTAATGAGCCTCATTCACGTGTCCTTAAAAACAGCCTGTAACTCATCAATAAACCAGGGTTAATGAGCCTCATTCACGTGTCCTTAAAAACAGCCTGTAACTCATCAATAAACCAGGGTTAATGAGCCTCATTCACGTGTCCCTAAAAACAGCCTGTAACTCATCAATAAACCAGGGTTAATGAGCCTCATTCACGTGTCCTTAAAAACAGCCTGTAACTCATTACAAAAACTATTCCTTGTGTTTCCATGTGTAGCATAACTTCATAACTTCATAACTTCATAACTTCATAACGTTTTGTTTAAAACAATAGTTGTCCACCTCACTTTTCACTTGTTGGAGATTTGAGCACTAAATGCATCAGGGCATTTTATCATGCATAGGCCTATAGGCTAAGCGTCCACTGTATCATGTTAATAAATACATATATATATATATATATATATATATATATATATATACATACATACATACATACATACATACATACATACATACATACATACAGTGCATTCGGAAAGTTTTCAGACCCCTTGACTTTTCCCACATTTTGTTACGTTACAGCCTTATTCTAAAATCGATCAAAGCGTTTTTCCCCCTCATCAATCTACACACAATACCCCATAATGACAAAGCGAAAACAGGTTTTTAGAACACTGAAATATCACATTTCCATAAGTATTCAGACCCTTTACTCAGTACTCTGTTGAAGCACCTTTTGAAGGCAGCGATTACAGCCTTATTCCGGTAGAGTTAACGGTGGAGTGACGGACACATTAGAGACAGGAATATTCTCTCCTTGTGGTTTGACCCGCCCTCACCTGGCCCAGACCATGACCATATCCCAAATGGAACCCTATCCCCTATGTAGTACACTACTTTTGACCAGGCCCATAGGGAATAGGGCGTCATTTGGGACGCACCCTATGCTGGATAGACGGGTGCTACCTCACGGAAAACTGCTGCAACTATCTTTTCCTGCTGCATCCAATCATACCCAACCAGCACCAGACGAAATAACAGCAAGCAAAAAAGAAAATGGTTGCCTTCCATATGGCACCCTATTCCCTATATATATAGTGCACTACTTTTGACCAGGGCTCTGGGTGCCATTTGGGTGACGCAGCCGATGAGGAAGGAAGGATGCCTCGCTTTACTGCACATGGCATCATCAGAAAAAACGAAAACAACATTTGACATTTTTGTCATTTAGCAGATACTCCTATCCAGAGCGTCTTACAGGAGCAATTAGGGTTAAGTGCCTTGCTCAATCGCGCCCACGACAGAGTTTTCACCTAGTCGGCTCGGGGATTCAAACCAGCGACCTTTCGGTTACTGGCCCAACGCTCTTAACCACTAGGCTACCTGCCGCCCAACAATGTCAGTATAAGATATACATGCAGAGATGTAACGTTACAGTCAGTAGATTAGGTTAGATTCTTCATTGCTCTTTAGCTTCGTGAACATAAGGTCACTCGGAGTGTCCGTGTCCCAAACGGTACACCTATTCCCTATATAGTGCACTTCTTTTGACCGAAGTCTGTAAGGCTCTGGTTAAAAGTAACGCACTTTTATGGAATAGGGTACCATTTGGGATGCATTCACTGACTGACAGGCTGTCCTGAATCTTGAAAGGTGTTCTCAACACGTTCCCTGAGTCTTGTACGCCCTTTCATCTTCTGACATACAGAGAGAGAGGGAGAGAGGGAGGGAGAGGAGAGAGAGGGAGAGAGAGGGGAGAGAGAGAGAGAGAGAGAGAGGGAGAGAGAGAGAGGGAGAGAGGAGAGAGAGAGAGGGAGGGAGAGAGAGAGAGAGAGGGAGAGAGAGGAGAGAGAGGAGAGAGAGGGAGAGGGAGGGAGGAGAGGGAGAGAGAGGGAGAGGGAGAGGGAGGGAGAGGGAGAGGGAGAGGGAGGGAGGGAGAGAGAGGGAGGGAGAGAGAGAGAGGAGGGGGAGAGAGAGAGGGGGAGGGAGAGGGAGAGGGAGAGGGAGACTAATAACAAATAACAATCTTTCAGTGAAGCCTCTCTCTCACTTTAGTTGACTTTCCTTTCTCTCTGGAGGATAATTGCAACCATGAATAGACACCTATGGTTGTCTTGAATCCATTCTCAGCTAGCAGCTAGGTTTGCATTAGGGATATGTCCCAAATGGACCCTATTACCTGTATAGTGCAGTAAGGTCAAAAGTAGTGCACTATATAGGGGAGTAGGGTGCCATTTATAGCCCCATTTATAGCCTATAGTTGTCTCTTTTTGGGCTTAGTTGTGGTCAATTCGCAAGTGTAAAAATTATTCTAATTATGTTCCGGCCCCCGACCATCCGCTCTGAACAAAACTCGGCCTGCGGCTGAATCTAGTTGCTCAACCCTGGCCTAGAAACCTTAACTGACACTTTGCTATTTTCATTTAAAACATGTTTTAAAGGAACTTACTGTTGAAAGTTGTAGTAGGAGAATGCACAAGGTGACATTTCTAAATCGGGTAGTGCCTCATCAGTATTCCTCTTGTCATTGCAGACCTTAGAGCTCTTTATAACTTGTTAAATGTCCAGATCAACTAGCCCATTTCAGCTAAGTTTTTTTTTAAAGCTAGGTTTTGTGTATAGAATTTCAAGAAAATCTGCTTGAACGGTGTTGTTAAGAAAAGCCTTGACCCTGCTACAGTCAGTCCCAGCCATGACATGCCTCCGAGCCAAGATTTCCTGTTATGCTATTCTGAAGCAGCTTTTTACAATCGCCCAGAGCACTCTCTAGTATTTTGGTTGAATCCTAAACGGCACCCTATTCCCTATGTAGTGCACTACTTTTGACCAGGGCCCCCATATGGAATAAAGAGGAATTTGTCGTGTGGGGTTTGGGCTGTGGGTTGGTATCTGACATTGAATGAGTATCGCCACTTTAAATTAAAGATTCAACACCACTGGCAGGCCAGGTAGGTTTCTTCTCAGAAAGTTGCCTGTGGCGCCTTTATCTCTGTGTTACCATGGAGACCGGTCTGTTTACAAATGCGCGTTCTGTATCGCTAATTGCTGTGTGCGGGAGACGGCTTGCTAATCAGGAAAAAAAAACCTGCTGCTTTTTATCATGTTATTCTAGACACGTTTTCTTTTGTCTTTCATACAATGAAGCGAGCGTTTTCCACAACCATTAGATGGGCTGACCAGTTAGGTTTCCTGTTGTTTAGAGTAGAGAATACACTGTCAACAGGTCTGTTTAGGGCGGCAGGTAGCTTAGTGGGTAAGAGCGTTGTGCCAGTAACCGAAAGGTCGCTGGTTCTAATCCCTGAGCCCGACTAGGTGAAAAAAATCTGTCGATGTGCCCTTGAGCAAGGGCACTTAACGCTAATTGCTCCTGTAAGTCGCTCTGGATAAGAGCGTCTGCTAAAATGACTAAAATGTAAATGTAAAAATGTTCATATCGCAGTCTGTACTCACCTGCTGGCAGTACAAAAGCCTTCCTACATAGAGAAAGGTGGTGGATCATAGTCTCAGAGTTGATAATGACTGGAGTGGCCTCAGCCTGCCTTTTTAATACCTGATGATCACAGAAACAGAACAGAGAGAGATTCATTAAAACAAAATAAAGAAGGGGGGGAGAGAGAGAGGGAATCCATTCCAAGGATAGTAGCACCATTTTCATTGACATTTTAGTCATTTAGCAGACGTTCTTATCCAGAGCGACTTGTAGTTTTTTTTTCTCTTTTCTTTTTTTCATACTGGCACCCCCCGTGGGAATCGAACCCACAACCCTGGCGTTGCAAGCGTCCTGCTCTACCAACTGAGCGACACTGGGCTAGTGTCTGCATCCATCAGAGAGAGGGAGAGTCCATTCCAGGGACAGTAGCACCATTAGTGTCTGCATCCATCGGTCCCATTAAGAGCACCTTCTCTTCACACACACACACACACACACACACACACACACACACACACACACACACACACACACACACACACACACACACACACACACAGAGAGAGAGAGAGACGACTCATTTTAAAGGTTGTATGAACAACCATGACTGGGCAACCTTCACAAAGCAAGATCCTCCTCCCCTTCAGTAGCCTTAACCTTAATAAGGGGTCCCTCTTTCTCTGTCTCCGAGTGGATGCGATACGATTACTTACAGAGAGAGAGACTCTGACAGCTGGATAGGAAGAACATTAGTGGATCACTTCCTGTGGTCTGGATGTTTTTTGGCTCTCCAGTAAATTGGACTCACTTCTATTCTAGCCTGATACCACTTAGCGTCTCACCAATGTCTCTACTTAGATTTTAGGTGGGCTTAATTGGTACACTACACTTCACCTAAATAAGCTGCTTGAAAGGTAGTAAAGAAATTGGAACCTTATTAACAAATCAGCAACACAGTGTATATAAAACTCCTCTTCCTATTCTTATTGGTAATCCTACGAGGCTATAAAGCAGGCTAACTCAAATCTCCTCCAAGACACTTCCACTGCTGATTTTTATATTCTTCCCCCCTCTAATCAGGGACTGATTTTAGACCTGGGAATCCAGGTAGAACAGAACACCAACAGTACTCCGGACCTCCAGCCTCGGATACCCTTGATATAAATTAATCTGATTTGGTTTAGAAATGTCTCCCGTGGTCTCACAGCAGACAGGCTGAGTCCCAAATGGCACCCTATGCCCTACATAGTGCATCACTTTTGACCAGAACCCTATGGTCCCTAGTCAAAAGTAGTACACTATGTAGGCAATAGGGTGACATTTGGAATGTAGACATGGTTCAGTGTGAGCTTAACAGAGGATTGTAGACTTGTTCATCCCTTCGTTCCTCCTTGTCATTCTACTCCAGCGCTAGGTGAACGGGTTGGGGGGTTAGAACAGTGGTGTGTAGCCCGTGGATAGACATGGAGCGGGCTGACTCCATCGCTAGGTGAACGGGTTGGGGGGTTAGAACAGTGGTGTGTAGCCCGTGGATAGACGTGGAGCGGGCTGACTCCATCGCTAGGTGAACGGGTTGGGGGTTAGAACAGTGGTGTGTAGCCCGTGGATAGACGTGGAGCGGGCTGACTCCATCGCTTAGGTGAACGGGTTGGGGGGTTAGAACAGTGGTGTGTAGCCCCGTGGATAGACGTGGAGCGAGCCGACGCGGGGAATATCCACCGCCCAGCTCCCTCGCTGAGAAGGCGACTGCTCTCGTCCGGAGCAGAATAAATCACAATAAAGGAACTGTGGCGTTCCAGATTGGATCTCTGTGGTCTCTCTCTCGCTCCCTCTATCTATCTATCTCTATCTCACTGCCTCACTTTCTCCCTCACCCACTCTTTCCTTCTTTCTCTCTCTCCCTCTTTCCCTCTCTTAATTTTTTTCTCTCGTTCTCCCTCTTTCCCTTTCCCTCTTTTCTCTGTCTCTGTCTCTGTCTCTCTCTCTCTCTCTCTCTCTCTCTCTCTCAACTCTCCCTCTTTCCTCTCTCTCTCTTTTTTCTCTCTCTCCCTCCTTTTTCTCTCTCCCTCTTTCTCTCTCTTTCTCTCTCTCTCTCACCTCTCCCTCTTTCCCTCTCTCTCTTTTTTTCTCTCTCTCTCCCTCTTTTCTCTCTCCCTCTTTCTCTCTCTTTCCATCTCTCTCTCTCTCTTTCTCCTCTCTCTCTCTCTCCTCTCTCTCTCTCTCTCTCTCTCGCTCTCTCTCTCTCTCTCTCTCTCTCTCTCTCTCTCTCTCTCTCTCTCTCTCTCTCTGTCTCTCTCTCTCTCTCTCTCTCTCTCTCTCTCTCTCTCTCTCTCTCTGTCTCTGTCTCTCTCTCTCTCTCTCTCTCTCTCTCTCTCTCTCTCTCTCTCTCTCTCTCTCTCTCTCTCTCTCTCTCTCTCTCTCTCTCTCTCTCTCTCTCTCTCTCTCTCTCTCTCTCTCTCTCTCTCTCTCTCTCTCTCTCTCTCTCTCTCTCTCTCTCTCTCTCTCTCTCTCTCTCTCTCTCTCTCTCTCTCTCTCTCTCTCTCTCTCTCTCTCTCTCTCTCTCTCTCTCTCTCTCTCTCTCTCTCTCTCGTTTTCCAACATGGACTCTCCACTGTGTGTTAGCTAGCGTGGCTCTCGGAGAGCTGCCAGAGCAGATGAAGATGAATAGACTCAACAGTGAACGGATGGAGGGATCACTGTTGTGGAGAGTCTGCTGTGAGGGAGTGTACTGGGCAAATAGCACCTGATTTAGCTACAGTGCCTTCAGAAAGTATTCACACATTTTGTTTTGTGTTACAAGGTGGGATTAAAATGGATTTAATTGTCATTTTTTGTCAACGATCTACACAAAAAAACTCTGTCAAAGTAAAAGAGAAATTCTAACATTTTGTAAAAAATTATATAAAAATGTAACCTATCTTGATTATATAAGTATTCAATCCCCTGAGTCAATGCATGTTAGAATCACCTTTGGCAGCAATTACAACTGAGTCTTTCTGGGTAAGTCTCGAGGAGCTTTCCACACCTGGATTGTATAATATTTGCACATTACTCTTTTTAGATTCTTCAAGCTCTGTCAAGTTGGTTGTTGATCATTGCTAGACAGCCATTTTCAAGTCTTGCCGTAGATTTTCAAGCCGATTTAAGTCAAAACTGTAACTTGGTCACTAAGGAACATTCAGCGTCGTCTTGGTAACCAACTCCAGTGTATATTTGGCCGTGTGTTTTAGGTTATTGTCCTGCTGAAAAGTGAATTTGTCTCCCAGTGTTTGTTGGAAAGCAGACTGAACCAGGTTTTCCTCTAGGATTTTGCCTGTGCTTAGCTCTATAACGTTTATTTTTATCCTAAAAAACTCCCTAGTCCTTGCCAAATGACAAGCATACCCATAACATGATGCAGCCACCACCATGCTTGAAAATATGAAGTGGTATTCAGTGATGTGTTGTTTGATTTGCCGCAAATAAAGCTTTGTATTCAGGACATAAAGTTAATTTCTTTGCCACATTTTTTTGCTGTTTTACTTTAGTGCCTTATTGCAAACAGGATGCATGTTTAGGTATATGTTTTATTCTGTACAGACTTCTTTTCACTCTGTCATTTAGGTTAGTATTGTGGAGTAACTACAATGTTGTTGATCCATCCTCAGTATTCTCCTATCACAGCCATTAAACTCTGTAATTGTTTTAAAGTCACCATTGGCCTCATGGTGAAATCCCTGAGCTGTTTTCTTCCTCTCCGGCAACTGAGATAGGAAGGATGCTTGTATCTTCATAGTGACTGGGACATAGCCTGTCACATAGCCCGCCACGTTGTCCAACAATACCAGATCTCTAATACTCCCTTCTACCCCTGTCCAACATGGTGGTATTATTACTTGGGTTTTGACCTATCTCACAGGACAGCATGTGAAGAGCTGTTGGCTTTGGATCCACTGGAAAAGGAAACGGCTTCTGAGATTACATTTGACATTCTAAGGAAGGACTTCCATTGAGCTCTAACCTTCGAGCCCCCACACGTTACTCATTCACGCCACTCCAACCTTGATCCAAGGCTGACGCTTTATGGAAACAGATGGAAACTCCAACCCAATGGCCCCACTGTGTGTTTCTGCGGTTGGCATGAACTCTGTGTTGTGTTGCAACGTGAATGAGGAAAATAAACTTTTACAGAACTGACTGACTGTCTGACTTTAGCGTTGTTGAGGAATCTTTCTCCCTCTTGGCTTCATTTAGTTGTGAGCAGTCGTTTTCCCCCGTAACATTACCAACCTCCCCTTCACAAGCTGTCCCAATTATACACTGAGCTGCACAACACTGAATCCTCTGACTCGGGCATATCCCAGAATTAATTGGCCACAGTTTTACTGTGTGCCTGTGTTTAGAAATAGAGCGCTAACAAAAGCATGTAGCTTCTGATCAACAGCTCTAACAGAATGAAGACTGGAGCGAAGTGCCGTTAGTGGGGTTTGTTGGCCTCATGGAAAGCTTCTGTCCCCTCTGGCTCCTGTTGCTGCTACGCTGCGCTGGCTAGTTTCCCGGGCTGTGGGCTTGGCGGCGTGCTAGCTAGGCGTGCTAGTAGCTAAGAGACATTTTATTTGGGGGAAACGTTTTTGGTATTACTCAGTGTTTCAGTATTTTCTTTCTTTATTCCATGTAGTTATGGAGGGGCTTTGTGCCTGTACCTAGTGGGACTCTGGGAGGTCATTTCATCTCCGTGGCCACGTCTGGCTCGCCCTCTGACAACACAGTTAGTTTTCCCAAATGGCACCCTATTCCCTATGTAGTGCACTACTTTAGACCAGAGCCCTATGGCACCCTATTCACTATATAGTGCACTACTTTAGACCAGAGCCCTATGGCACCCTATTCCCATATAGTGCACTACTTTTAGACCAGAGCCCTATGACACCCTATTCACTATATAGTGCACTACTTTAGACCAGAGCCCTATACGGCTAGAGAATAGTGTGTAATTTGGGCCCTGAATCACAGCCAATCACAGCCAGCTACGAGGCTGCTGCAGGCTCTAGTTTACTGCCCAAGGATCTGATTTGGGTCACGTTCCAAATGGAACCCTATTCCCTAATAGTGCACTAACAGGGCCAATAGGACTCTGGTCAAAAGTAGTGCATTATATAGGGAATAGGGGTGGCATTTGGGATGCATCCCCCATATCTACTCTTTCACGTTGTCCTTTTATGTGAGTTTATTAAATATCCTGTGAACAGAGTGATACCGAAGCCATCTAATAAAAAGCGTTCTTGTCGGTGTTGCCCGTCTGTCCACTGCTGTGAAATCTAGAAATATATGATTCACTTTTTAAGTGTGTACTCTGTCATTGTTGAAACTGCGTAACTAGCCTACCTGGGAGGCTAGTTCCTAGCCTCGTCTGTTTATAATGGATATAATGCACTGCTATAAAGGAAGCCTACCTGGGAGGCTAGTTCCTAGCCTCGTCTGTTTATAATGGATATAATGCACTGCTATAAAGGAAGCCTACCTGGGAGGCTAGTTCCTAGCCTCGTCTGTTTATAATGGATATAATGCACTGCTATAAAGGAAGCCTACCTGGTAGGCTAGTTCCTAGCCTCGTCTGTTTATAATGGATATAATGCACTGCTATAAAGGAAGCCTACCTGGTAGGCTAGTTCCTAGCCTCGTCTGTTTATAATGGATATAATGCACTGCTATAAAGGAAGCCTACCTGGGAGGCTAGTTCCTAGCCTCGTCTGTTTATAATGGATATAATGCACTGCTATAAAGGAAGCCTACCTGGTAGGCTAGTTCCTAGCCTCGTCTGTTTATAATGGATATAATGCACTGCTATAAAGGAAGCTTCACCTGGTAGGCTAGTTCCTAGCCTCGTCTGTTTATAATGGATATAATGCACTGCTATAAAGGAAGCCTACCTGGTAGGCTAGTTCCTAGCCTCGTCTGTTTATAATGGATATAATGCACTGCTATAAAGGAAGCCTACCTGGTAGGCTAGTTCCTAGCCTCGTCTGTTTATAATGGATATAATGCACTGCTATAAAGGAAGCCTACCTGGGAGGCTAGTTCCTAGCCTCGTCTGTTTATAATGGATATAATGCACTGCTATAAAGGAAGCCTACCTGGGAGGCTAGTTCCTAGCCTCGTCTCTGTTTATAATGGATATAATGCACTGCTATAAAGGAAGCCTACCTGGTAGGCTAGTTCCTAGCCTCGTCTGTTTATAATGGATATAATGCACTGCTATAAAGGAAGCCTACCTGGTAGGCTAGTTCCTAGCCTCGTCTGTTTATAATGGATATAATGCACTGCTATAAAGGAAGCCTACCTGGTAGGCTAGTTCCTAGCCTCGTCTGTTTATAATGGATATAATGCACTGCTATAAGGAAGCCTACCTGGTAGGCTAGTTCCACTGCTATAAAGGAAGTTGTGAAGGAGATTCACCATTTGAATACAACGGTCTTTTAATAGCCTGCCCTTTGCAAAGACAGCCCGCCTGTAAAGCTGTACATAGCAGAGCGCTGGGAGGCCTTTTCAAGCCTGCACAAAAGAAAATACGTTAGGGCTGCCATAGTCATATCTTATCTGCTATTAGTCGATAGTCATATCTTATCTGCTATTAGTCAAAGCGGAAGTCTCTGGGTGAGTCCCAAATGGCACACTAATCCCTATATAGTGCACTAACAGGGCCCATAGGGCTCTGGTCTAAAGTAGTGCACTGTATAGGGAATAGGCTGCCATTTGGGACTCATTCTTTCACTGCGCTATGCGGGAGGCTGCGGGGGTCATTGAGGCCGGCCATTAATTCCCTGAACCAGCGGGACTCTGAGGGGGTCGCCGTCGGACGGCAGCCAAGTAATCAAAACCGCATTTACTTGACTAAACCTTCTCACCTCAAAACCTATGAGGTGTCCCCGAAAAAGTCATTATGCCTGAGGAGAGAAAGGGTAGCCCCAGACAGCAGGATAGATGTGAACCAATGACCAGTAAAACGTACATTTCTCTCTGAGGTGAGCTTCAGCCATAGGCCTCTGTCTGTTCATGCTTTCCAAATGGCACCATATTCCTGTAGTGATCACTATAGGCTTTACGCAAAAGTAGTGCAACTAAATAGGGGAATAGGGTGTCATTTGGGACTAAAACTGTGTTTTTTTGTTGTTTTTGTGGTTATTGGGAAGCCCATTTCATTTTGATAGCTTTGTGTCTTAAGGGCTTTCTGAGGTAACTGATCCCTGTAGACTGTAATACTCTCTCCACTGCTACAGCCTACATGCCCTTTGTCCTGACTGGCTGTCTGTAGTCAAGTTAACTCTCGCCTGTCGTGTTGTAAGTCATCACTGAATTTCCGCTGACATACGTTTTACTTAGATACATCTATAGAGAGAGGTCTCTCTTTAAAGTGATACTGACGGCACAGATTGCCCTGTTTTACAGAGACTGGTCTTTTCGATAGTGATACTAACTAACCTAACTATGGATAGTGATACTAACTAACCTAACTATGGATAGTCATACTAACTAACCTAACTATGGATAGTGATACTAACTAACCTAACTGTATGGATAGTCATACTAACTAACCTAACTGTATGGATAATCATACTAACTAACCTAACTATGGATAGTCATACTAACTAACCTAACTATGGATAGTGATACTAACTAACCTAACTATGGATAGTCATACTAACTAACCTAACTATGGATAGTGATACTAACTAACCTAACTGTATGGATAGTCATACTAACTAACCTAACTATGGATAGTCATACTAACTAACCTAACTATGGATAGTGATACTAACTAACCTAACTGTATGGATAGTGATACTAACTAACCCAACTATGGATAGTCATACTAACTAACCTAACTATGGATAGTGATACTAACTAACCTAACTATGGATAGTCATACAACTAACCTAACTGTATGGATAGTCATACTAACTAACCTAACTGTATGGATAGTCATACTAACTAACCTAACTGTATGGATAGTCATACCAACTAACCTAACTGTATGGATAGTCATACTAACTAACCTAACTGTATGGATAGTCATACTAACTAACCTAACTATGGATAGTGATACTAACTAACCTAACTGTATGGATAGTGATACTAACTAACCTAACTGTATGGATAGTCATACTAACTAACCTAACTATGGATAGTCATACTAACTAACCTAACTATGGATAGTCATACTAACTAACCTAACTATGGATAGTGATACTAACTAACCTAACTATGGATAGTGATACTAACTAACCTAACTATGGATAGTCATACTAACTAACCTAACTATGGATAATGATACTAACTAACCTATCTGTATGGATAGTGATACTAACTAACCCTAACTATGGATAGTCATACTAACTAACCTAACTATGGATAATGATACTAACTAACCTATCTGTATGGATAGTGATACTAACTAACCTAACTGTATGGACTGTGATACTAACTAACCTAACTGTATGGACTGTGATACTAACTAACCTAACTATGGATAGTCATACTAACTAACCTAACTATGGATAATGATACTAACTAACCTATCTGTATGGATAGTGATACTAACTAACCTAACTGTATGGACTGTGATACTAACTAACCTAACTGTATGGACTGTGATACTAACTAACCTAACTATGGATAGTGATACTAACTAACCTAACTATGGATAGTCATACTAACTAACCTAACTATGGATAATGATACTAACTAACCTATCTGTATGGATAGTGATACTAACTAACCTAACTGTATGGACTGTGATACTAACTAACCTAACTATGGATAGTGATACTAACTAACCTAACTGTATGGACTGTGATACTAACTAACCTAACTATGGATAGTAATACTAACTAACCTAACTATGGATAGTGATACTAACTAACCTAACTGTATGGACTGTGATACTAACTAACCTAACTGTATGGACTGTGATACTAACTAACCTAACTATGGATAGTGATACTAACTAACCTAACTATGGATAGTCATACTAACTAACCTAACTATGGATAATGATACTAACTAACCTATCTGTATGGATAGTGATACTAACTAACCTAACTGTATGGACTGTGATACTAACTAACCTAACTATGGATAGTGATACTAACTAACCTAACTATGGATAGTGATACTAACTAACCTAACTATGGATAGTCATACTAACTAACCTAACTGTATGGATAGTCATACTAACTAACCTAACTGTATGGATAGTCATACTAACTAACCTAACTGTATGGATAGTGATACTAACTAACCTAACTATGGATAGTCATACTAACTAACCTAACTATGGATAGTCATACTAACTAACCTAACTGTATGGATAGTCATACTAACTAACCTAACTGTATGGATATTCATACTAACTAACCTAACTATGGATAGTCATACTAACTAACCTAACTATGGATAGTCATACTAACTAACCTAACTGTATGGATAGTAATACTAACTAACCTAACTATATGGATAGTCATACTAACTAACCTAACTGTATGGATAGTCATACAACTAACCTAACTATGGATAGTGATACTAACTAACCTAACTATGGATAGTCATACTAACTAACCTAACTATGGATAGTCATACTAACTAACCTAACTATATGGATAGTCATACTAACTAACCTAACTGTATGGATAGTCATACTAACTAACCTAACTATGGATAGTGATACTAACTAACCTAACTATGGATAGTCATACTAACTAACCTAACTATGGATAGTCATACTAACTAACCTAACTGTATGGATAGTCATACTAACTAACCTAACTATGGATAGTCATACTAACTAACCTAACTATGGATAGTCATACTAACTAACCTAACTATATGGATAGTCATACTAACTAACCTAACTGTATGGATAGTGATACTAACTAACCCAACTATGGATAGTGATACTAACTAACCTAACTGTATGGATTGCATGTGTTGGTTGGCACTATCCAAGTGTGGTCTGACTTTCTCCTACTTGTCCAATATATTGGTTGATTTTATTTATATTCGATTGGCCATTTTTTATTAGATCATAATGTGTTTGTGGAGTGATGGTTAGCTGTATTTTATTAGATCATAATGTGTTTGTGGAGTGATGGTTAGCTGTATTTTATTAGATCATAATGTGTCTGTGGAGTGATGGTTAGCTGTATTTTATTTGATCATAATGTGTTTGTGGAGTGATGGTTAGCTGTATTTTATTAGATCATAATGTGTCTGTGGAGTGATGGTTAGCTGTATTTTATTAGATCATAATGTGTTTGTGGAGTGATGGTTAGCTGTATTTTTATTAGATCATAATGTGTTTGTGGAGTGATGGTTAGCTGTATTTTATTAGATCATAATGTGTTTGTGGAGTGATGGTTAGCTGTATTTTATTAGATCATAATGTGTTTGTGGAGTGATGGTTAGCTGTATTTTATTAGATCATAATGTGTTTGTGGAGTGATGGTTAGCTGTATTTTATTAGATCATAATGTGTTTGTGGAGTGATGGTTAGCTGTATTTTATTAGATCATAATGTGTTTGTGGAGTGATGGTTAGCTGTATTTTATTAGATCATAATGTGGAGTGATGGTTAGCTGTATTTTATTAGATCATAATGTGTTTGTGGAGTGATGGTTAGCTGTATTTTATTAGATCATAATGTGTTTGTGGAGTGATGGTTAGCTGTATTTTATTAGATCATAATGTGTTTGTGGAGTGATGGTTAGCTGTATTTTATTAGATCATAATGTGTTTGTGGAGTGATGGTTAGCTGTATTTTATTAGATCATAATGTGTTTGGAGTGATGGTTAGCTGTATTTTATTAGATCATAATGTGGAGTGATGGTTAGCTGTATTTTATTAGATCATAATGTGTTTGTGGAGTGATGGTTAGCTGTATTTTATTAGATCATAATGTGTTTGTGGAGTGATGGTTAGCTGTATTTTATTAGATCATAATGTGTTTGTGGAGTGATGGTTAGCTGTATTTTATTAGATCATAATGTGTTTGTGGAGTGATGGGTTAGCTGTATTTTATTTGATCATAATGTGTTTGTGGAGTGATGGTTAGCTGTATTTTATTAGATCATAATGTGTTTGTGGAGTGATGGTTAGCTGTATTTTATTAGATCATAATGTGGAGTGATGGTTAGCTGTATTTTATTAGATCATAATGTGTTTGTGGAGTGATGGTTAGCTGTATTTTATTAGATCATAATGTGTTTGTGGAGGATGGTTAGCTGTATTTTATTAGATCATAATGTGTTTGTGGAGTGATGGTTAGCTGTATTTTATTAGATCATAATGTGTTTGTGGAGTGATGGTTAGCTGTATTTTATTAGATCATAATGTGTCTGTGGAGTGATGGTTAGCTGTATTTTATTAGATCATAATGTGTTTGTGGAGTGATGGGTAGCTGTATTTTATTAGATCATAATGTGTTTGTGGAGTGATGGTTAGCTGTATTTTATTAGATCATAATGTATTTGTGGAGTGATGGTTAGCTGTATTTTATTAGATCATAATGTATTTGTGGAGTGATGGGTAGCTGTATTTTATTAGCATGTCTATTCTGTTGTGTGCTTTGCTTCTTTGTACCCTAAAAAGCGGAAGGCTTGTCAGAAGCCTGTTGAAAGATGAACCGTGTGGTGATGTCCCCCCTGGCAACACCATGGAGAGGGGAAGAGGATGCATCAATTATTTGTGTGGACTGAGAATTAGATTATACCTCTTTCTCTTCCACCTCTTCCTTTGACTCCTCTTCTCCTGCTTTGAGCACTTTATCTCTCTCTCTCCCTCTCTCTCTCGCTCTCTCTCTCTGTCTCTGTCTGTCTCTCTGTCTCTGTCTCTGTCTCTGTCTCTCTCTCCCTCTCTCTCTCGCTCTCTCTCTCTGTCTCTCTCTCTCTCTCTCTCTCTCTCTCTCTCTCTCTCTCTCTCTCTCTCTCTCGCTCTCTCTCTCTGTCTCTGTCTGTCTCTCTGTCTCTGTCTCTGTCTCTGTCTCTCTCTCCCGTCTCTGTCTCTCTCTCCCTCTCTCTCTCGCTCTCTCTCTCTGTCTCTGTCTGTCTCTCTGTCTCTGTCTCTGTCTCTCTCTCTCTCTCTCTCTCTCTCTCTCTCTCTCTCTCTCTCTCTCTCTCTCTCTCTCTCTCTCTCTGTCTCTCTCAATTATTTTTTTCTCTCTCAATTCTAAGGGCTTTATGGGCATGGGAAACGTGTGTTAACATAGCCAAAGCAAGTGAAGTAGATAGTAAACAAAAGTGAAATAAACAATAAATATTAACAGTAAACGTTACACTCAGAAGTTCCAAAAGAATAAAGACATTTCAAATGTCATATTATGTATATATACAGTGTTGTAACAATGTGCAAATAGTTAAAGTACAAATGGGAAAATAAATCAACATAAATATGGGTTGTATTTACAATGGTGTTTGTTCTTCACTGGTTGCCCTTTTCTTGTGGCAACAGGTCACAAATCTTGCTGCTGTGATGGCACACTGTGGTTTTTCACCCAGTAGATAAGGGAGTTTATCCTAATTGGATTTGTTTTCGAATTCTTTGTGGATCTGCACCACACCTTGACGCCTCTGTAGAAATACTCACCACTGCACCACACTTTGACGCCTCTGTAGAAATACTCACCACTGCACCACACTTTGACGCCTCTGTAGAAATACTCAACACTGCACCACACCTTGACGCCTCTGTATAAATACTCACCACTGCACCACACCTTGACGCCTCTGTAGAAATACTCAACACTGCACCACACCTTGACGCCTCTGTAGAAATACTCAACACTGCACCACACCTTGACGCCTCTGTAGAAATACTCAACACTGCACCACACCTTGACGCCTCTGTAGAAATACTCAACACTGCACCACACCTTGACGCCTCTGTAGAAATACTCAACACTGCACCACACCTTGACGCCTCTGTAGAAATACAGAGGAGAGGAGAACAAAGGGCGTGTCCCTAATGACACCCTATTCCCTACACCCTATTCCCTACACCCTATTCCCTACACCCTATTCCCTACACCCTATTCCCTACACCCTATTCCCTACACCCTATTCCCTACACCCTATTCCCTACACCCTACTCCCTATTCCCTACACCCTATTCCCTACACCCTATTCCCTACACCCTATTCCCTACACCCTATTCCAGAGTTCTGGTCAACAGTAGAGCAGGATATAGGGTGCCATTTGGGAGGCACTATCTCTGTCTGGTAGCTTGTAGGTGGGACGAGAGGCTGCTACAGAGCCTTATTCCTCAAACTGGTTCCCTTTTGGTTGGTGTGTTTTGGGAAGCCTTTAAAGATGTCAGAGGAAATGGCCACTGGCTCTAAAATACTATTTTATTGTTTTATTTTGAGTCGATGCTGCGTTTTGTTACCATGTGTGGAGGTCGGAATTCACCAGCTGTGAAGGCATGAATACCAGTTGGATGCATTCATGTGATTTGAACTAGTTGAGAAATGCCGTTTGGCTAATGGCCAACCAGCTCTGTCAACCATAATCTAAAAGGACAGCTATCATGCTTGTAAACACATTATAGAGTTCCAAAACCACATTTAATAGATAGCTTTTTATAATTGTTATGTTGCATTGAACTGACCAAAATGCTTTTTATAGAGGCCATTTCCTTAGTAGGTGATGTGAGAGGTCACCGTGTGGGAGAAGTGGGTGCTCAGGATGATAGACCAGTTTCCCACTAGTAATGACCAGTTGGAAAGCCGTCCAAATGGGTTCCTCCCAGTCGTATGGGGTAAATTCCCACTTGGTTACGAACGCACCATGACACTGCCTCTTTTAGTGCCAGATGCACACTCTCATAAAGGGGGCGTGTCTGTAGCGTGGTACATCTCCGACTCTGTAGTGATGTGATTGGCTGTCACTGTTAAAGGTGTAATGCAGGCATTTTTATTTCATTATCAAATCATTTCTGGGTAAAAATTAAGTACTTTGATATTTTTATTTTTTTATTAAAATGGTCAGAAAGAAACAAATAGCTTCTTAGCGAAGATAATTTCTTAAGCAAGAATTTTGCTAGGACTGTCTGGGAGTGGTCTGAGTCGGGGAGGAGGAAACTGAAAACTAGCTGTTATTGGCAGAGAGGTTTGGAACTCTCTTTCTTATTGGTCTATTAACTAATTTACCGCATAGTGATGTCACCATGGAAGGCCAAAACTCCATCCCACCAAAACAGGGAGAAATTTCAGGCGGTCTTTTCAAAAAGCTGTTATACTAAAATGGCATAGGCATATTTTTCACAATTTCACGGTGTTATTCCAACCGCAAAGGGTGGAAATATACACTGAGTGTAC
>NW_025535009.1:112500-128774 GCF_020615455.1 Coregonus clupeaformis
GATAGTTGTTGAAACGTACTAAATGTATTGTTAGTATACAGATCTCTGAATCTTTTAATACCGAGATTAGACCATGTTGAGAAAGCACCATCAATCATAGATGGGGGAAAAGCTGGGTTTGAGGCTACCGGAGCCAAGGAAGAGGTTGTTTGAAACCCAAAGTGGCGCCTAAATTGATTCCAGATCTTCAATGTTGTTTTGACACATGTATTGTTGGTGAAGGAGGAGTAAGGGCCTGTAATAGAGGAGTGAGCGAGGGAAGACAGTGATGCCGGTGTAGACGAGGCAGCCTCCATCTCCAGCCAAGTTGGGGGTGGGAATATTACTCTGCTCTGCAACCAGTACTGAATGATCCTAAGGTTAGCGGCCCAATAATAGAATCTGAAATCTGGTAGAGCTAGACCGCCGTCTGGTTTGGGCCTCTGCAAGAGCTGTTTTCGCATCCTAGGAGGCTTTTGTCCCATATAAAGGGTAGAATTAGGCCGTCGATCTTTTTGAAAAATGTATTGGGTAGAAATATTGGAAGGCACTGATAGAGGTATAAGAATTTAGGGAGAGTATTCATTTTAATAGAGTTAATTCTAGCAACTAAGGAGAGGTGTAGCAAAGACCACCGTTCCAAATCGTCCTTAGTACGGGTTAAGAGAGGAGCAAAGTTGGCTTGAAAAAGGTTTTCAAACCTAATTGTGACATGTACCCCGAGATAAATAAAACTGCTGTGTGCTATTTTAAATGGCAAGTTATGTAAAGGGGATTTTTTTGCAGCCATGTTAAGTGGCATCAATTCACTTTTACTGAGATTTAGTTTATACCCTGATATGTGACCGAAGGATGCGAAAGTGGCAAGGGCAGCAGGGACAGAGACAGAAAGATTGGATGTGTATATTAATAAATCATCTGCATATAAAGACAGTTTGTGTTCGTGCCCGTATCTGACTATGCCTTTGATGAGGGGGTTGGAGCGAAGTGCTATTGCAAGTGGCTCTATGGCGAGGGCAAACAGTAAGGGACTTAAAGGGCAACCCTGACGTGTCGATCTTTGCAGAGGGAAGCGATCTGATTGAGTGTTATTAGTCCTGACAGAGGCTTGGGGGGATGAGTACAGAAGTTTTATCCAGGTCATGAATTTGGAGCCAAAGCCAAATTTATTTAGAGTGTAAAAAAGGTATTTCCATTCCACCCGATCAAACGCTTTCTCCGCGTCCAGGGATATAATGGCTTCAGAGGTATTGTTGACAGAAGGATTGTATATAATATTAAATAATCTTCGGAGATTGAAGAATGAGTGTCTATTTTTTATAAATCCTGTTTGATCCGGAGAGATAATTGATGGGAGGACTGTTTCTAGCCGCGTTGCCAGAATTTTGGCTAGAATTTTATAGTCCACATTTAGCAGGCTAATTGGACGGTATGATGCACAGTCAAGAGGGTCTTTGTTTTTTTTAAGAATAACACAAATGGTTGCTTGAGTGAGAGTATGTGGGAGAGCACCATTTACAAATGCATCATTGTACATTTCAATTAGAATAGGGGCTATTTTGGTGATAAACTTTTTATAAAACTCTGTCGGGTAGCCATCAGGCCCTGGGCTTCTCCCAGATTGAAGGGATTTGACAGCGTTAGACAGTTCTTCAACAGTGATCGGCTGCTCTAATTTTTTTACCAAATCCCGGCCGACCGAAGGCACAGATAGTGAGTGGAAGAAATTATCCAATTCCAGTGTATCCGCTTTACTTTCAGAGGTATATAGAGACTGGTAAAATCTCTTGAACTCCTCATTGATCCCCCAGGATCTAATGATATCCCAGATGATGTACGAATTTTTGTAATCTGAGATGATGATGATTGTTGACGTAACTTGTGAGCTAATAATTTACTGGCTTTCTCTCCTTGTTCATAGTAAGTGCTCCTAGACTTGACAAGCATTTCAGTAACCTGGTCTGTTAATAGTGTGTCAAATTCTGCTTGCAGAGTTAAACGTTCCTTATAAATATCTGGGGATGGTGAAACGGCATAAATGTCATCTAATTGGGCAATACAGCGTGTTAGCATAGATAACCTATTCCTTTTCAATTTGTTCTCATGTGCGGTGTAGGAGATAATTTCACCTCTGATATAAGCTTTCAAAGTTTCCCAGAGAGTAGACGCAGAGATGTTTGGGGTTCTATTTGTAATCATGAAAAAGTCGATTTGACTCAAAACAAAGTTGACAAAGTGTTCATTACTGAGCAGTTGGGTTTTTAGTCGCCAAGGCGGTCGCTGATTGTCAACATTTTGAAAAGCTACTTCCATAGTAACAGGGGCGTGGTCAGATACAACAATTGGGTTATATGAACATGAAGTTATGGAGTGGAGGAGCCGGTCATCAACAAGGAAGTAGTCTATGCGCGTAAAAGTGTGGTGGACCGATGAGAAAAAAGAGTATGCTTTCCCAGCTGGATTAACCATTCTCCAAGGATCTGAGACTGCGAATTCAGACATAAAGGTTCGAACAACTCTAGCTGAGGTTGATAGGGTGGTAGGTTTAGTGGAGGATCGATCCAATTGTGGGTCTAACCAACAGTTAAAGTCACCTCCTAAAATCAACATATGGGTGGACATATCTGGGAGTGTAGAGAAAACCGATTTGAAAAAATCACCGTTGTCCCAATTAGGAGCATAGATATTAACAAGAAGAACCTTTGTATTGAGCAGCCTACCACTGACAATTATATATCTACCATGGGGATCTGCGATCACCTTAGAACATGTAAAAGGTACCGATCTGTGAAGTAAAATAGCCACCCCTCTCGCCTTACTCTGAAATGAGGAATGGAACACCTGACCCACCCATCTGCACCTAAGACTTGAGTGTTGTGATACCTTCAGATGAGTTTCTTGGAGAAAGATGATGTGAGCTTTCAAATGATGAAGATGGTGTAGTACCTTACTACGTTTAACTGGGTTATTTATGCCCCTGCAGTTCCAAGTAAGAAAATTAAAGCCATTCCCTCCAGCAGTATGGGCTACACTAGGCTGAGTCATATCTTAAGAGAGAGAGAGGATGTGTAAAGGACAAGGTACAATGTAAACTGAAGATCTTAGTTGAACCTAAAAGCGCAAATGTAAAAAACAAAGACAAACGAAGAGGCACAAAAAACATATACAAACTATATACATGAACAAACCCTTCCCTCACACCCGCCCTTGCCGAAGCATCTCCCCAAATGAGATGCAAGCAAAACCCTAAATACGAAGAAAGTTTAGAGCTAAGCATGATAACTCTTCCTCTGTGCTACCTAAGATTAGTGACCATTTAACTAGAGTAAGCCAAACATGAATAGAATGGTCCCCAATAGAGTCTAAGGAAAACTATCCTCGATTAAGAGAGGTTTAACCTCGACGCAGATGGTAAATAATCAGACTGAAACAGCCATGCAGACCCCCAGATATTGGCATTAGAGGCGGCAAACCTGGGCTGGAAATAAAAAGATAAAGAAGAGAATGACATTCATATGTCGATGAACCCAGCAGAGATGGCTTCGTTAGTCACCCATTCGGCCTGCTAACTAGCCTGCTAGGAAGACCAGCTAGCCAACCATTTGTTACAAACCATGCGGTACAACAGCCGCTTTCACGTTCTTGTTGATGAAATCTGCCGCTATAGCCGGGTCCTCGAATCTGTGCATGGAACCGTCCGGTAAAGTCAGTCTCAAAACCGCAGGGTAGATGAGGCCGAACTTCACGCCCGGGCAGGTGTGTAGTTGGCGTTTCACAGCTCCAAAGCTAGCCCGCCTCTTAGCCACAGCTGTTGTGTAGTCCGCAAATATCGAGACTCTTTTACCCTTATGTAGAAGAGGGGATGCTTCTCCCGATCTTCTCAGTATGTCGTTGCGGACGTGAAAGAAATGCACCCTGATGACAAATGGTCGTGGGGGTTCTCCATCCCTGGGTCGGCTACGCAGAGTGCGGTGAGCCCGGTCTAGCAATGGCTTCTCCTCTAGCCCGAGCAGCTCCTGAAGTAGCTGGGCCATGTACTCCGTGGGTCTTGGGCCCTCCACTCCCTCCGGTATTCCCAGTAGACGAATGTTGTTCCTCCGCATTCTACTTTCCATATCTTCGCATCTATTATCGAGGAATGCCACCCTAGTTGTCAATGAGCCGACGCTAGCCTCTAGCTCGCTAATGCGAAAGTGCCGTGGTCTGTAGCCCCTCGCTCCAAATCCGATAAAGTCACCCCATGTGCGTCGAGCTTATTCTGTATACTCTCGATAGATTTTTTAAGCTCGTCTTTGATCGTTGATATCTCTGACCTGAGGTTGGTAGAGAGACAGTCAATTTTTCCGAAAATGTCGGCTTTGAGGGTGCCTATCACGGATTGTAGCATCTCCACAGTCAGTGTTTCCGTGGGGCCGGCATTGGTAGCGTTCGGTGGCGGGGGTGAGTCGGGAGAAGTTGCAGGCTTGTTGCGGCCTGCTCTTGCAGACTCTGTTTTTGGTCGGGTTGATGTCATTACGAATTTAAATTTATTAAACTTGAACTGAGTTGTTTATGGGTCTCTTCAGACGCCTGGGCAAACAGAAATGTATGCAGTTTTGCAAAGTTAAATATATAAATTTGGTCACTAACTCAGGAGCGATAGGGAGACGCGTGCTACATCCTTGGCTTCCAACAGCGCCCCTTAGTGTACTACTTTTGACCAGAGCCCTGTGGGTTTCAAAAGTAGTGCACTATAAAGAGAATAGGGTGTTATTCGGGATACAGGAAAGGTGATCTTCATTATAAGGCTGAACAGGAGCAACAGATGATAGCCTAATGAAGACACACAGACACACGCTCGCACACACACTTTTTAAAATGTATTTAACCAGGCAAGTCAATTTACGAACAAATTGTTATTTATAATGACGGCCTGGAAAAAGGCCTCCTTGTGGGGAACGGGAACGGGGACTGGGATTAATAAAACAACGTGAGGCGAAACGGACGTCACAGACCAACACTGGCAACGGCACAAATACAACCGCAAACAGTGTGTGTTTTGAAATAAAACAACATGCTTCCTTACGTAAGGCGACGCAAACTAATGGCATCGGGTAACAACTAGAAACAACTACACGTCTCAACAACCTGTTCATCGGTTTGACCTTAGAACTCCCCCAGGGGACACCAGGTCCTGGAGTTTTAGCTTGGCTTGGAGGGAATTCCAAGAAACGGGGGGCTGAGTAATGAAAGGACCTAGAAGAGAGGATAGATAACGTGGCCTTTTAAATAAGACTGTACCAGGTGTTTTAAGCTTTTGTGTTGCTAGTGATGTCCACCCGACAGCGCTGTAGAGGTCACAATGGTGGGATAGACGTCTCTGGTGACAAGACGAAGACCTGCATGATACACAGAGTCAAGAGCCTTCAGTGTAGAGCTTGAGGCTTGTGCATCAATAGTATCACCAATGTAAAGAGAGAAGTACAACGAAGCAACTCCTTTCTGGCAGCAAAGGGAAAAAAAACAAGTTTTGTGCTGGTAATAAAACCCAATATGCAGCTTGAGTTTCCTTTACAAGGTTCTCTACATGTCATACATAAAGCTCAACTTGTCATCCACCCAAACTCACCCAGATATTTGGATGTTTTGCTCTGTAGAATGTCCTTCCAAGGTAGTAATGACGTGGTTTAGGGTTTAGGATGGAAATACCATGCATTTTGTTTTTAGACTAATTCAGAACAAGCTTCAGATCGTACAGATTCTGTTGAATGACACACACAGCATATGTTTCACTCTCATTGTGGGGACCAACAATGTATTTCCATTCAAAATCCTATTTTCCCTAACCCTAAACTTAACCTTAACCTCGAACCCCTAAACCTATCCCTAACCCGAATTCTAACCCTAACCCCTAAGCTTAAAATAGCCTTTGTCCTCATGGGGACGTGGGAATTATTCTCATGAGGGAGAACTTTCCTTGTTTTACTAACCTTGTGGGGACTTTTGGGGATTTCCGAGGATAGTAACACACACTCTCTCTCTCTCTCTCTCTCTCTCTCTCTCTCTCTCTCTCTCTCTCTCTCTCTCTCTCTCTCTCTCTCTCTCTCTCTGTCTCTCTCTGTCTCTCTCTGTCTCTCTCTGTCTCTCTCTCTCTCTCTCTCTCTCTCTCTCTCTCTCTCTCTCTGTCTCTCTCTCTGTCTCTCTCTGTCTCTCTGTGTCTCTGTCCCAACACTGCTATGCTGCTTTATAACATGTTCTAAGATGATTGTCCATAAAGGTTGGAGGTGGAGGAGGGGGTATATTATGATTGTTCACTAGCTAGCAGACCGACCGACCGACCGACCGACCGGCTCCTAGCTAGCAGACCGACCGACCGACCGGCTCCTAGCTAGCAGACCGACCGACCGACCGGCTCCTAGCTAGCAGACCGACCGGCTCCTAGCTAGCAGACCGACCGACCGACCGGCTCCTAGCTATAGCTGCTGCTTCTTCTTCTTCTTTTCTGCCATGCAGTCCCCTCCCTCTCTCCCTACATCCCTCCGTTGAGCTCTGGTTGCATAATTGACAGGTGCTTCTAAGGGTGTGTGGCCGTGTGCTGCAGACTGATGAGATGCAAACGGAGACCGTTAATGCAGAAAGGAGAAAGCAATCGAATGAATATACAGGCTACGTCCCAAATCTTAACCCTATTCCCTTCATAGTGCGGTACTTTTGACCAGGGCCCACAGCGGCTTGTACAATACTGCTTCTAGATGCCTGGGATGACTTCGTTTTGAATTTGATGTCAAAGGTGTGGTCTCTGTGGGTCTATAGCATTTAAATGTTCTGTGTGCGTTGTTCAAACCAATCTAATGCCTCAAAACAGATGACATAAAAATACTTAATTTGATGGCGTAAAAAAAATGAAATCTGCAGTGCTAAACTTCCTTTCGTTTTTTTTTGGGGAATAATGACGCCTTTTAAAAATGCACTATACAGAAATCACTACGGCATTTCCTGGTTGCTAAAATTCTAATAGTTAGCCTAATTTCAGTGTGTGACAAATCAAGCAAGTGTAGTGTAGAGAATCATTTTACCATCTAAACGTTATCATCTGAAGCATACGGCTGTAGACAGTCTAGTCTGTTAGTGTTATCATCTGAAGCATACCGCTGTAGACAGTCTAGTCTGTTAGTGTTATCCTCTGAAGCATAACGCTGTAGACAGTCTGTTAGTGTTATCCTCTGAAGCATACCGCTGTAGACAGTCTAGTCTGTTAGTGTTATCCTCTGAAGCATACCGCTGTAGACAGTCTGTTAGTGTTATCCTCTGAAGCATACCGCTGTAGACAGTCTGTTAGTGTTATCCTCTGAAGCATACCGCTGTAGACAGTCTGTTAGTGTTATCCTCTGAAGCATACCGCTGTAGACAGTCTAGTCTGTTAGTGTTATCCTCTGAAGCATACCGCTGTAGACAGTCTGTTAGTGTTATCATCTGAAGCATACCGCTGTAGACAGTCTAGTCTGTTAGTGTTATCATCTGAAGCATACCGCTGTAGACAGTCTGTTAGTGTTATCCTCTGAAGCATACCGCTGTAGACAGTCTGTTAGTGTTATCCTCTGAAGCATACCGCTGTAGACAGTCTGTTAGTGTTATCCTCTGAAGCATACCGCTGTAGACAGTCTGTTAATGTTATCCTCTGAAGCATACCGCTGTAGACAGTCTAGTCTGTTAGTGTTATCCTCTGAAGCATACCGCTGTAGACAGTCTGTTAGTGTTATCCTCTGAAGCATACCGCTGTAGACAGTCTAGTCTGTTAGTGTTATCATCTGAAGCATACCGCTGTAGACAGTCTGTTAGTGTTATCCTCTGAAGCATACTGCTGTAGACAGTCTGTTAGTGTTATCCTCTGAAGCATACCGCTGTAGACAGTCTAGTCTGTTAGTGTTATCCTCTGAAGCATACCGCTGTAGACAGTCTGTTAGTGTTATCCTCTGAAGCATACCGCTGTAGACAGTCTGTTAGTGTTATCCTCTGAAGCATACCGCTGTAGACAGTCTGTTAGTGTTATCCTCTGAAGCATACCGCTGTAGACAGTCTGTTAGTGTTATCATCTGAAGCATACCGCTGTAGACAGTCTGTTAGTGTTATCCTCTGAAGCATACCGCTGTAGACAGTATGTTAGTGTTATCCTCTGAAGCATACCGCTGTAGACAGTCTGTTAGTGTTATCCTCTGAAGCATACCGCTGTAGACAGTCTGTTAGTGTTATCCTCTGAAGCATACCGCTGTAGACAGTCTGTTAGTGTTATCCTCTGAAGCATACCGCTGTAGACAGTCTGTTAGTGTTATCCTCTGAAGCATACCGCTGTAGACAGTCTGTTAGTGTTATCCTCTGAAGCATACCGCTGTAGACAGTCTGTTAGTGTTATCCTCTGAAGCATACCGCTGTAGACAGTCTGTTAGTGTTATCCTCTGAAGCATACCGCTGTAGACAGTCTGTTAGTGTTATCCTCTGAAGCATACCGCTGTAGACAGTCTGTTAGTGTTATCCTCTGAAGCATACCGCTGTAGACAGTCTGTTAGTGTTATCCTCTGAAGCATACCGCTGTAGACAGTCTGTTAGTGTTATCCTCTGAAGCATACCGCTGTAGACAGTCTGTTAGTGTTATCCTCTGAAGCAGACCGCTGTAGACAGTCTGTTAGTGTTATCCTCTGAAGCATACCGCTGTAGACAGTCTGTTAGTGTTATCCTCTGAAGCAGACCGCTGTAGACAGTCTGTTAGTGTTATCCTCTGAAGCATACCGCTGTAGACAGTCTGTTAGTGTTATCCTCTGAAGCATACCGCTGTAGACAGTCTAGTCTGTTAGTGTTATCATCTGAAGCATACCGCTGTAGACAGTCTAGTCTGTTAGTGTTATCCTCTGAAGCATACCGCTGTAGACAGTCTGTTAGTGTTATCCTCTGAAGCATACCGCTGTAGACAGTCTGTTAGTGTTATCCTCTGAAGCATACCGCTGTAGACAGTCTGTTAGTGTTATCCTCTGAAGCATACCGCTGTAGACAGTCTGTTAGTGTTATCCTCTGAAGCATACCGCTGTAGACAGTCTGTTAGTGTTATCCTCTGAAGCAGACCGCTGTAGACAGTCTAGTCTGTTAGTGTTATCATCTGAAGCATACCGCTGTAGACAGTCTGTTAGTGTTATCCTCTGAAGCATACCGCTGTAGACAGTCTAGTCTGTTAGTGTTATCCTCTGAAGCATACCACTGTAGACAGTCTGTTAGTGTTATCCTCTGAAGCATACCGCTGTAGACAGTCTGTTAGTGTTATCCTCTGAAGCATACCGCTGTAGACAGTCTAGTCTGTTAGTGTTATCATCTGAAGCATACCGCTGTAGACAGTCTGTTAGTGTTATCATCTGAAGCATACCGCTGTAGACAGTCTGTTAGTGTTATCCTCTGAAGCATACCGCTGTAGACAGTCTGTTAGTGTTATCCTCTGAAGCATACCGCTGTAGACAGTCTGTTAGTGTTATCATCTGAAGCATACCGCTGTAGACAGTCTGTTAGTGTTATCATCTGAAGCATACCGCTGTAGACAGTCTAGTCTGTTAGTGTTATCCTCTGAAGCATACCACTGTAGACAGTCTAGTCTGTTAGTGTTATCCTCTGAAGCATACCGCTGTAGACAGTCTGTTAGTGTTATCCTCTGAAGCATACCGCTGTAGACAGTCTGTTAGTGTTATCATCTGAAGCATACCGCTGTAGACAGTCTGTTAGTGTTATCATCTGAAGCATACCGCTGTAGACAGTCTGTTAGTGTTATCATCTGAAGCATACCGCTGTAGACAGTCTAGTCTGTTAGTGTTATCCTCTGAAGCATACCGCTGTAGACAGTCTAGTCTGTTAGTGTTATCCTCTGAAGCATACCGCTGTAGACAGTCTGTTAGTGTTATCCTCTGAAGCATACCGCTGTAGACAGTCTAGTCTGTTAGTGTTATCCTCTGAAGCATACCGCTGTAGACAGTCTGTTAGTGTTATCCTCTGAAGCATACCGCTGTAGACAGTCTAGTCTGTTAGTGTTATCCTCTGAAGTGTTAGACTTACCCACCTAGCATAAGGCCTCCTAGTCTGCATCCCAAATGGAACCTTATTCCCTGTGTAGTGGCCCATGGTAGTTCACTACGTAG
This sequence comes from Coregonus clupeaformis, assembly GCF_020615455.1. Taxonomy (NCBI): domain Eukaryota; kingdom Metazoa; phylum Chordata; class Actinopteri; order Salmoniformes; family Salmonidae; genus Coregonus; species Coregonus clupeaformis. The sequence continues at coordinate 122,628 of NW_025535009.1, forward strand.
GGAATAGGTTGCCATTTTGGACGCAGTCCTAGACGGTTCAAGATAATCCCCCTCTGCCTTTGCCTGCGAGGGGAGTGAAGTGAAATGCTTGTGTTTCCCCCCATTAAAAGATGGTAAGCTGGGCCGTATCGGTGCAAAGCTCCTCCATGTGGCTATAAACCTGGGCTCCTGGAGCCCCACAGCTTAATTACTCAGGCTGAACCTGTCTCAAACACACTTTGGCCTTCAGTTCAATTTACTGCCATAGCTCCCCCTTAGAATAGTGCTGCTTTTTGTCGTTTTTATTTCTCTCTCGATTCCCTTCTCTCTCTCTCTCTCTCCCTCTCTCGCTCTCCCTCTCTCGCTCTCTCTCTCTCTCTTTCTCTCTCTCTCTCGCTCTCTCGCTCTCTCTGGCTCTCTCTCTCTCTCTCTCTCTCTCGGGCATGATAGCCTCATCTTAGATTCACCGGGGCATGATAACCTCATCTTAGATTCACCGGGGCATGATAACCTCATCTTAGATTCACCGGGGCATGATAGCCTCAACTTAGATTCACCGGGGCATGATAGCCTCATCTTAGATTCACCGGGGCATGATAGCCTCAACTTAGATTCACCGGGGCATGATAGCCTCATCTTAGATTCACCGGGGCATGATAGCCTCATCTTAGATTCACCGGGGCATGATAGCCTCATCTTAGATTCTCCGGGGCATGATTGCCTCGCTACAGTCCACTTCCAATGTAGCAGCTTGCCACTAAAAGTGCCTGTTGGCAAACCAATCACTTTAATGGAGAGGAGTGAGAAGAAACAAGAACTTCCTACCTTTTTTGATTTTCCATTTCAGCGCTTCTGATAAATGCTTTATCTCATAATGACAAGGCAGGTATGGTAATAGAATGTGTAGTAATGAACCAAGCTTTGCATCCCAATGAGAGCTGTTCTGTTCTCAGGGACAATGGAAGCTTTAGTCTGACTAGACCACATTCAGATATTCTCCCCTGACTAGACCACATTCAGATATTCTCCACTGACTAGACCACATTCAGATATTCTCCCCTGACTACACCACATTCAGATATTCTCCCCTGACTAGACCACATTCAGATATTCTCCACTGACTAGACCACATTCAGATATTCTCCCCTGACTAGACCACATTCAGATATTCTCCCCTGACTAGACCACATTCAGATATTCTCCCCTGACTAGACCACATTCAGATATTCTCCCCTGACTAGACCCCATTCAGATATTCTCCACTGACTAGACCACATTCAGATATTCTCCCCTGACTAGACCACATTCAGATATTCTCCACTGACTAGACCACATTCAGATATTCTCCACTGACTAGACCACATTCAGATATTCTCCCCTGACTAGACCACATTCAGATATTCTCCCCTGACTAGACCACATTCAGATATTCTCCCCTGACTAGACCCCATTCAGATATTCTCCACTGACTAGACCACATTCAGATATTCTCCCCTGACTAGACCACATTCAGATATTCTCCACTGACTAGACATTTTGGTCATATTTCTTTCCCATATTTTGACTCGCCCTATGTGTTTTAATACAATCAGCTACACTACGTGAGCAAAAGTATGTGGACACCTGCTCGTCGAACATCTCATTCTAAAAATCATGGGCATTAATATGGAGTTGGTCCCCCCCCCCCTTTGCTGCTATAACAGCCTCTACTCTTCTGGGAAGGCTTTCCACTAGATGTTGGAACATTGCTGCGGGGACTTGCTTCCATTCAGCCACGAGCGTTAGTGAGGTCGGGCACTGATGTTGGGCAATTAGGCCTGGCTCGGCAGTCAGCGTTCCAGTTCATCCGAAAGGTGTTCGATGGGGTTGAGGTCAGGGCTCTGTGCAGGCCAGTCAAGTTCTTCCACACCGATCTCGACAAAATATTTCTGTATGGACCTCGCTTTTTGGACAGGGGGTATTGTCATGCTGAAACAGGAAAGGGCCTTCCTCAAACAGAAATGACCGTAACCAAACAAACATTGTATAAACGATGGGGAGTAACGGTAGGCTAAATGTACTACTGGTGATATATGTCATGGGGAATCGATAGACACTAACAATCAAAGGGCAAACAATTCATACAATGAAGTTATGAAACGATGAATGTGCGTGAACTGGCGGGGAGAGAGAGCGCATTCTGGAGAGAGACGTGCCTTGTGCATCTTAGCCACACTCCCCTTTCTTGACTCAACAATAAAATGATTTAACACATTATCTCCACACATACTGTAGGCCTAAGGAATACTCTCACACACGGTGTCAGGTCCAAAGCACTAGCCATTTTATGGAAAAACCAATGCAATTTAGAAACAAATGCAATTTCATTTATTTTTTCTAAATGTTATCAACCCTTATGTTGCTGAGGTCTGTCTAGAGTGATCGACTGGGCCGTCCCTGCAGCCCCCCCCCGCAATGGATTAGTCCACTGAGACCGCTGCGAATCAGACAGGTGGTCTCGTGTGCCCTTAAAATATCAATTTGCGACCGCTCAACTAAAGAAATCTCTGTCGACCAACAGCCTAGCGACCAAACAATCGACTAGATGGGGTCAGCCCTAATGCTTATATAAATACATTATAGTTATTACCTGTATCTGGGGCGTTATCCTGTCAGACTTGTTGCATCAGTGAAGATGTGCATCTAACAGGACTAAACACTCTGAATGATGTGGATCTTTTCCCCCCCCAGGTTGTTATTTCTGCCGTCCTATGGATATTCTGTATGCGACTTGCCTGGTCTCCATTGTAGCGAGCCCAGCCTTTGTTACAATATGAAAGTGTCATCTACTCTGCTCTGGGCTCCCTCATTGTGCTTTCCTGTACAATTGAAGGTAATTGGTTGAGAAGCAGTGCACTGGGATGTTGGGAGTTGTACACTGAGTGGAACACAGGGTTACAATACAATGCTTCACCGTGTTAGGTGAGGAGGTAGGCCCTGTGGATGGGGGTATGAAGCTAGGTGGGGAGCTGATTGGTGAATAAGGTAGGAAGGAGAGGAGAGGACGGTGGGGAGAGGAAGGTGGTGGGGTGGGGAGAGGAAGGTGGGAGAGTAGGGGACGGTAGGCTTGTGAGACTAGTTAGGTGGTGGGGTGGGGAGAGGAAGGGGGGAGAGTAGGGGACGGTAGGCATGTGAGACTAGTTAGGTGGTGGATCCAGACAGCCTGAGGTTGTTTTGTTAGCTGACAGACAGTGAAGAGGGGGAAGTCTTGACTCCCAGCTCCTCTGTTCTCAGCAGACGTGTCCATAATAAAACAAACCCCCACCAGTCTCCAGTCAATCCACCAGCAGCACTGCAGCAGTTTGTAGCGAGTCCTGTCAGCTTTCCCCTTCTCTTTTTCCTTCTGTTCTCCCCAATGGGAGAGCATGTGGACTGCTTACGGTTAGGCCCCTACAAACACTATGCTTCAATGCTGGAAGGATGGGATTGGAAGGAGAGAGACGTGGGAGTTGGAACGTAAATGAAGGGAGGGCTGGGGTTCTGTGTGGAGCACTAGCAGATTGTCTGACTGGCTGGCAGGCCTCTGGGTTTGTCTTAGGGAATTGGTTAGTATGCAGGCTCCTCTCTGTCTTTCTCTCTCCCGGCACACCTCTCTCTCTGGAAGTGACTGTCTCCGCTCCTCTGGAAGTGACTGTCTCTGCTCCTCTCTCTTTCTCCCCCTCTCTCTGTGGGCTTTTCTCTCTCTGGGCTCCTCTCTCTCTCTCTCTGGGCTCCTCTCTCTCTCTCTCTGGGCTCCTCTCTCTCTCTGGGCTCCTCTCTCTCTCTGGGCTTCTCTCTCTCGCTCTCGCTCTCGCTCTCGCTCTCTCTCGCTCTCGCTCTCTCTCTCTCTCTCTGGGCTCCTTTCTCTCTCGCTCTCTCGCTCTCTCTCTCTCTGGGCTCCTCTCTCTGGGCTTCTCTCTCGCTCTCTCTCTCGCCCTCTCTCTCGCCCGCTCTCTCGCCCTCTCTCTCGCTCTCTCGCTCTCTCGCTCTCTCTCTCTCTCTCTCTGGGCTCCTCTCTCTCTCTGCTCCTCTTTCGCTCTCTCTGGGCTCCTCTCTCTCTCTCTCTCTTTGGGCTCTCTCTCTCTCTCTCTCTCTCTGGGCTCCTCTCTCTCTCTGCTCCTCTTTCGCTCTCTCTGGGCTCCTCTCTCTCTCTCTGGGCTCCTCTCTCTCTCTCTGGGCTCCTCTCTCTCTCTCTCTCTCTCTCTCTCTGGGCTCCTCTCTCTCTCTCTCTCTCTCTCTCTCTCTCTCTCTCTGGGCTCTCTCTCTCTCTCTCTCTCTCTCTCTCTCTCTGGGCTCCTCTCTCTCTCTCTCTCTCTCTGGGCTCCTCTCTCTCTCTCTGGGCTCCTCTCTCTCTCTGCCAGGGAAGGTCTCCTCTCTGCTCCACTGTGGGAGGTTGGGACAATGAGAGGCTGTGGGGGAGGTTGAGGTAATGCGGGGGATGGGTAATGTTTGACGTTTGCCTCCGACGGGTCTGTTCTGGGTACAGGGTTGGAGGAGAGGATCAGCGGCTGCCGGTCTCTGCCATGCTGGTCCCCTAATCTCAGTCTCCTGACAAGACTGTCTCTGAGAGCCTCTGCAGCCCACACATGATCCTTACTGTCTCTGGGAGCCTCTGCAGCCCACACATGATCCTTACTGTCTCTGGGAGCCTCTGCAGCCCACACATGATCCTTACTGTCTCTGGGAGCCTCTGCAGCCCACACATGATCCTTACTGTCTCTGGGAGCCTCTGCATCCCACACATGATCCTTACTGTCTCTGGGAGCCTCAGCAGCCCACACATGATCCTTACTGTCTCTGGGAGCCTCTGCTGCAGCCCACACATGATCCTTACTGTCTCTGGGAGCCTCTGCAGCCCACACATGATCCTTACTGTCTCTGAGAGCCTCTGCAGCCCACACATGATCCTTACTGTCTCTGGGAGCCTCTGCAGCCCACACATGATCCTTACTGTCTCTGGGAGCCTCTGCAGCCCACACATGATCCTTACTGTCTCTGGGAGCCTCTGCAGCCCACACATGATCCTTACTGTCTCTGGGAGCCTCTGCAGCCCACACATGATCCTTACTGTCTCTGGGAGCCTCTGCAGCCCACACATGATCCTTACTGTCTCTGGGAGCCTCAGCAGCCCACACATGATCCTTACTGTCTCTGGGAGCCTCTGCAGCCCACACATGATCCTTACTGTCTCTTGGGAGCCTCTGCAGCCCACACATGATCCTTACTGTCTCTGGGAGCCTCTGCAGCCCACACATGATCCTTACTGTCTCTGGGAGCCTCTGCAGCCCACACATGATCCTTACTGTCTCTGGGAGCCTCTGCTGCAGCCCACACATGATCCTTACTGTCTCTGGGAGCCTCTGCAGCCCACACATGATCCTTACTATCTCTGGGAGCCTCTGCAGCCCACACATGATCCTTACTGTCTCTGGGAGCCTCTGCAGCCCACACATGATCCTTACTGTCTCTGGGAGCCTCTGCAGCCCACACATGATCCTTACTGTCTCTGGGAGCCTCTGCAGCCCACACATGATCCTTACTGTCTCTGGGAGCCTCTGCAGCCCACACATGATCCTTACTGTCTCTGGGAGCCTCTGCTGCAGCCCACACATGATCCTTACTGTCTCTGGGAGCCTCTGCAGCCCACACATGATCCTTACTGTCTCTGGGAGCCTCTGCAGCCCACACATGATCCTTACTGTCTCTGGGAGCCTCTGCAGCCCACACATGATCCTTACTGTCTCTGGGAGCCTCTGCAGCCCACACATGATCCTTACTGTCTCTGAGAGCCTCTGCAGCCCACACATGATCCTTACTGTCTCTGGGAGCCTCTGCAGCCCACACATGATCCTTACTGTCTCTGGGAGCCTCTGCTGCAGCCCACACATGATCCTTACTGTCTCTGGGAGCCTCTGCAGCCCACACATGATCCTTACTGTCTCTGGGAGCCTCTGCAGCCCACACATGATCCTTACTGTCTCTGGGAGCCTCTGCAGCCCACACATGATCCTTACTGTCTCTGGGAGCCTCTGCAGCCCACACATGATCCTTACTGTCTCTGGGAGCCTCTGCAGCCCACACATGATCCTTACTGTCTCTGGGAGCCTCTGCAGCCCACACATGATCCTTACTGACTAGTGCTCGGTTTCC